>NC_142088.1:7631311-7782704 GCF_054644295.1 Miniopterus natalensis | reverse complement strand
TACTTTCCACAAGCGAGACAACCAAGACCAAGATAAATTAAATGTCTTGCCCAGTCAATTTGTCTGCTTACTGGTAGGGCCTAGATGTAAATCAAGATTTTTTTCAAACTCCACACATCTGCCGCTGTCCCCTAGTGTGACATGTACGATGCAGTGGATGCTGTGGTGCTGAGTCCCCAGCTGTGTGGAGTGTCGGCCTGAGTAGCTGCCTCGCAAAGGTTGTGCCTCTTCTCCAGCGGCAGCCCACATCCATGACCAGTTTTTGTAGGGGGACAGAGACCCAGCCTGTCACCTCAATTTTGGACAACTCTGCAGGGTCATCCTAACTGGAGCACCCCGCCCCCCAACTGAGATAAGCTGAGGCCTCTGCAAATGCATTGCATTCAACTGGATCTGCTGTCCAGTCCTTCTACTTGATAGGTGGCGTCCCTGCCATCACTCCCGTGTTCACTTCCCGCATGAATATCTTTGTCTCAGAGTCTGTGTCCTGGGGAACCCAGCCTTATATATTTGATGCCAAGCATGGCCCTAAGACTCAAAAAGAAAAATTTAGGCCTGGATGATCCCTGGCCAGCTGGGAATGCAGTCCTTTCATTGGTAGGTGGAGACCTATGGCCATGGCCTCTGACATGATGCCAGAGAACACTTGTTAAAACGCTCCCTGGTGATGAGCTGGAATGGGGTGCTGGGGAGGTAAAGCACTGGCTGCTGCAATAGTTTATAGGGTTGAGAGGTTGGGGGTTGTAGCAATTATAAAGACAATGGAATCAGAGTACTATTGATGCATTGGACAAAGACAAGGAAAGGTTGATGGTGATTAATCAATCATTTAAGGTAAAATGTAAAAATCAGAGGGACTATTTGGCAGCATATAAAAAGAGTCTCGTTTTGCAGGTGGAGGCTAGAAAAAGCTGAGCATCAGACCTGGATATAATTATAAAAGTAACAGAGCTTCAGAGAAGGTTGCATTCTCATCGTTAGCAAGTCTGCAATTGCTAAGGTCAGGGTTGTGGCTGGGAAGGTCTGGATCCTGAAAATTGGGATGGAGACACCAGAAATGATGATACCAGAACCTCAAAACCCTAAGATACCCTTAAATCCACTGGGTCTACAGAAATGGTTTACTCCTGTGATTTAAAGTTCCCCCAACCTGCTTGAGGATATAGAGGCTGCTGCCTTGTAAGTCAGGATCTACCTTCCCCTCTCCTCCTGGAGGCCAGACTAATAACTGGAGCTATCACCAGGTAACACGGCCAGGGTATCCCAGGGCATTCAGCTAAAGGGGGAGAAGCGCTATTTCCTGCAAGAGCTGCAGAACCTACTCAACACAGAGCTGCAGGGGTCAGGAACTCATATATGGCTGGGTCCTGAGATGCTGGACCATGGTGGTGGGTGGGAGGCAGAATATAAAGTTGGATAAGAAAGTGTTTATTAATATGGAAACATTCTCTTTGATACAGAATTTTATACCCTGGCAAGGATCCTAGAAAATAAAGCAAATATGCTGCTTCGTTGGCTCTTGGAAGCTTGGAGAAAATGAAGGCGTTCTCTAAGTGAAGAAAAAATGCCAGTACTGCTATTCAAATGATAAAGGAAGAAATATAAGGCCCAGAGAGGGGGAGGTCAGAATAGACATACTGCATAAGGTTTTCTGAAGACATGACAATAATAATTATCGTTTTACTTTAAAATTTTATAATATCCTATTTGTATATTTTATTTCAAGCAGGAGAAATGAACTCTCTCAAGCATAATGTGAATTTACTGGTGTGTATATAGTAACTCACAGGAATGAGGGAAAAGCAAAATGTTGTTTGAAAATGGTAGAAATTAGTTAAAGTAAATTTAGGGGATCCCCGTATAGAAATCATCTGTCATTATGGCTTAATTCATTATGCTCAAATTTCAGTGTCCGGGAAGAGAGGCCAGACACTGTCACTTTGGTCACTGAGCAGCAAGAGGTGTGATCTGTCTCGCCCCCGGGTCTCCCTTTGGTTGTCAGGGTCGGCGGGCACCATGATTTACCACGCAGCGCGGGGTGCGGCGTAATTCCCACCCCAGACCATGCTGCTGTTAGTTGAGAAATGGATGCTGGATGGCTAGATACACATCAGTTGCCCTCTGATATACAGCTGACCGCTTTTTAACCATTCAGTTATTTCTGATCGATATGTGCTGTCGGTAAGCATTGGCTGGCAGCCGAAGCCTGCTTGCTTCTCCAGGCTCCGCGTTCTTTCTCTGCCGTCAGAGGCGCGGAGGCTGGCAAAGGCGCCCCTCCGCTGCTGTCTTTGGGGGCCAGTGACACGCCAGCATCCTGGACAATGCGCCTTTGGACGGGAACGGCCCGTGGTGGTCTCTGGTGCTGAGTGCTACGGCCTTGGAGTTGCCGGGAGGCTCTTTGCTATATGAAACCTTCCTTAAGCCAAAATTACGTAACAGTTTATGCCAAAAAAAATTTTTTTTTTTCCTTTCTTTCCCATGGAACCTTTTTCTTCTGCCTCTTAATGTTCTTTCCCTTGGAACTGAGAGGGGTGTTTGTACCTGGACGCTGAAGAGATGCTGTTTGTGGATCAGAAAGTGAAAATAACTTTGTTGGGTTCTGCTTGCAGCACCCTTAGAGCGAACCTACAGGGTCCCAGGGTTTAGCAGGAGCTGGGGGTGGGGGGAGCTTGTAGCACCCCCTCAGACACCGCCCCTCGGGCCCCTCTGCTGTTCTCCTTTACCCTTGAGCTTCTCATCCTTGGAGATGTTCTTAATCAGTTCTACCTGTGGCACGAGCCTCTCTATCTTTCCCCAAGTCCAAAGTAAATGAATCAAGTGCCCCTTATTTGTATTACAAAAGAATTCTTTCTTCTTTAAGAAAGTTTAACTAACAGGATTTTCTTAAAAACCATACATTGCTGATCATGCTTTAGTTCATAAATTCATATTATCTGCACTCCACATTTTAGGTAAAGGCAACTCTATTTTTATGGAATAACCTGAAAAGCAGTAGTAAGAAAATAGCACAGAGCTGGGAGGAAATTATTCGAGCAGCCCGTGCCTCCCTCCCCAGGTCGGTTTCAGGAGAAGAGCGAAATCGGGTTCCCGGTAGGAAATGTGTTTTGCTGAAGGACAGTGAAATCATGTTAAACTTAATGAGAATGTTTTAAAACTGTTCCTATTTCCTCCTTCAGGTGATGCTTGAAACACATTTATTCTATTCTCCTGATACTATGACAGGAAAGAAATTGTATTATTACTTCTACTACCTAGGGAAAAATAGCTGATTAGCCAGTTTTGACTTTTAGACTATTCTCGAATTGTGCTCGTGGAGCACATCTCTGCAATGCCGTTGCTTAGTTTCCCTCATCCTTAAGGGCTCTCCCAAAGGTCTGAGGCCTGATGCTTTTAATTTTTATTTTACAAAACATACCTACTACTGAGACAAAGTCTCTTTATTGTTCCCCGTACATTTCCCCCGAGGCACTTGTCTTTTTTAAAGAGGCACGAATGCGTAAGTAAATATTCATCTTACAGTTAAAAATGGACTGAAGTCAAATTTGACATTGATGCCTCCAACAGAAAAGTAAGTGAATAACTATTTTGGAAATTCTTTTACGAGAAAACCTAGTCTCCTTTATTTGGTCCCCAAGATATGTTAACGAGGATAGTCCTCCGGCCTTTGATAAATAAACCAGGTAGATTTATTGGCACCATTCGAATTCTTTTTCTCTCAATTCACAAAGCTAAGCGGCTGCCCCGGCTCCCACCCTACAGGTTTTCAGAGGAATGGAATCCCTTAGGTGGTTCTTTATGCATCTTGGCTGTTCATAATGAAATGCATGCTTTTCTCTGTTTTGAACAAAAGGCCTGCTAATTGCCTCATTTTTAGACTGTTATTTGGATCAGACTGTTAATAAGCTGATCAACAATGAAAAGGACACAACAGAATGCGTGAAGCGAGGTGTGTGCCCTCCTCTAAGAGGGAAGTAGTGCCGCTTTTCCGGATCAAATGCTCTTGTCCTTCGAATAAAAGAACCTCTTTTCTGTCTGCTTGAGCAAATTGAATGGAATCGGATCCACCCCCCTTTGATCTTGGTATTTTCAAAGTCATGAATAAAGCATGTTGCCGGGGCAGAATGAGATTTATGCTTTCCAGACTTGACCTGTGATAGGCCAGAAGACGGCGTGCCAGAATTAATACCACATTTAAAAACCTACTTATTGCTGTTGGCTTTGTCTATTATCATGACTTTAGCCACTGGGGTGAAAGGAGGTGAAATAGAACTTACAGAAAGAATAAATGAAAACTTTCTTGAGAGCTTAGAATACTCAAAACTCCAAACTTCTTCAAAGATCTTATTTCACTCACTGAATACCTGTAGAGGTTAAACAGAAACATAAGGGGTATATTTATATTAAAATATAAAGGTCATGTAGAATCAAGTACAGTCATTAATGCTACTATTTGAATTTATAAAATTATGCTACAGTTAAACTACAAGTGTATTAAATTTAGCCAAATTCTATTTTATTCCTATCACAACCCCAGGGAGAATTCAGGGCAGATGTTATTTTACTGACGTACATTATGCTTAGGAAGTTACTTTGAGTTATAAACATAGTGCAAGGTGATTCTGAAAGTAATAGACATATAAGACCCAAAAAAAGTTACCTTGCCCCTAGTCTTGAAGAGATTTTGAATTTGTACTCTGAAAGACAACTTGGTCTTCTGTAATGGTTCCAACTATTATCTGTATAGTGGAAAATTATCACCTTTTCTTATAAAATTGACAAGAAGTGAGCACTGTTGGGCTTGCCCATAAAAAAATACTAAAGCTCATCAAATCTAAATAAATCCAGTGCCTAAAACATTGTTAAAGAAAAGATGCCATGAGTGAAGAAATGTCCAAATGAGGTCAGTGACTCAGAGCCACGGAGGAGCTTCGGAGGTAGCACAGGCTTCTCCCATCTGCTCTGCTCCCCAGATCCTGGATTTAGGGCGTCCGGTGTCCAGGGCGGCCTGGAGCAGCCCTGCTTCTGTCCCTGACAGTGTTCCTCCAAACACATCACCGTTGCCTGCTAGACTTCCCCCCACGGTTAAGAATGCTTAGCTGGCAGCAGGCTTGCATAATTTATGATTAGAGGGTGAAAACCAAGCCTTTGTTTTGGGGATGGTTTTATAATTCAATGAAAAGTCCACAATATCTCATTAGTGTCTCATCTCCAACAGGAATTTCCTTGCCTCGTTCTCTGGATGGCTCTCTGTCTGCAGTTTCTCGGGCGGTTGGCTGAGATTGATCCGTAGTCTGTTGACCAGTCCACGTGCTCCACGTTTAGGGGTCATTCGAGAATGCTCGCACCAGAATGCAGGGAGTTAATCTACTTCTCAGAAGTACTGTGAGCAATTACTGGTCACTTGGGAAATACTGAACTCTATGCTGGTTAAACATTCGTTTTCTAGAAGGTTTTAGTTTTCCGTCTGCTTACATTATTGCATGTCAGAAACTTGGCATGAGGGTGCAAATCTGTATTCGAGCTTTCCTGTTCGGTAATAGCTGGAGAAATGTGTCTGCAAAACTGTGCTGTGCAGCCTGCCTCCGCCACATTGATGGATCAGGTGTCACTGTTCTTATGGCTGGGAGCGCATAATTAAATTGCTTCTTGGAATAAAACAAGGGCAGAAAAGAAAAGTCAGTTATTGAGTCCTTGCTATAAAACAAACAATTTAAAGTGTTTAATAAATTTGCACAAATGAAGTGGCATTTAGGTATTTTAGGATAAAAATATTTTAATATTCTATACAGGCAAAGAAACACCCACGATTTTTGCCTGTTTATTAGGAAGTTAACTTTGAATTATGGGATATTTTGACAAAAAGCAGTTGAATGTTTTGTGTATACCAGGACCTCTGACTCTCTTAACCTTAAAAGTAGGTATCTTAAATAACAAATAATTATTTGTTATTATCACAAGGGTTTTGTGGAAATGGATGCTTAAAGCCCTTGAAATATTTTACTCTCTTTGATAAATAAATAAAACAGCTATTTTGAACTATTTCACATTAAATCATTTTCTGACATGAATAGATACCTAAAAGCAAATGCCAGTTTAATCCTTCCCTACCTAAATTATTCAGACATCCAAATTACTGCGCTCTTCCTTTCTGGTTTTATTGCTTTAGTACTTTTATATATTGGGCCATATTAAAAGGAAAAAATAACGCGCTTCCTTAAAAGCAGATGTATTTAAACAGTCTTAAAAATTTAGTTATAAAATATGTATAAAATAAATGTCATTTTTTAAAATGCTAAAATGAGATGCGCTTATATAATGGATGGGAAATTCAATAGACGGTAGTTTAGTGAGTTTTTAGGCTGCTTGTGGAAGAGGAGTGGGATGGAAACATCTGACAGTTTGCTGCTCCCATTTCCAGAATTATAACCTTGGACAGGGCACCCAGGGAATGAACTTAAATTACAGGGACAGAGCAAGAGACAGGAAAATGCTTAGAGTATTGTAGATCACACTTTATATACTCTGATTTGTCAAGAAGTGACAATATTCTGGATAGCTAAGCCTAAAATAAAATATTTAAACATTGCCAATTAAAAATAACTTTAAAATATTGTATTCACGTGTCTACCTTTTTCAATAGTGAGACGTCTAACCTGATTGTTTTTGAGTTAACAGCTCAGTGTGGTTCACATGATGCTCTCTGAGGATCCCCGGCTGTCCCCAATAAGCTATCCCACCTGGCCCTGCCACATTCCAAAATTACGTTAATTCTCCTCATAATGTGTTTTCCCCTTTAATTAATGTCAGATTTCTTTGCAATAATTATACATTAAAAATAATTTTTGAAAATGCTAAAATCATAATGCTCATACAAATATGAAATGAACACTCATCAAAGATTTTATAATTCATTAATTAATGAGGAAACCAGAAACACATTCCAACCTGCTCAAGGGAAACGTCAAAGAACGGGCCCGTGCGTAGGCCGTCGGAAATGTTGAAATGAATTTACACAGAATTACAAAATCAGCCAATATCCGGAGGGCAATATCAGTTGTTTTCTACCTCACAACAATCTTTTGCATTGCTATTAGTTTTTTATGATTTCTAAAGTTACCAAAAAGCTCAAAAACAATGAAAGGTTGAGATAACCCAAAGGGGCAGACTGAGGAAGGCACCGAGTAATTTTCTGTTTGCACATTTCAAAGTCTTTTACAATTTTTCCTGACGAATGAGATGAAAAATATTGGTTACAGCTGGGCCTTGAACAACAATGGGTTGGAACTACAAAGTTCCACGTATATGTGGATTTAAAAAAATATAGAGTAGGCCCAACATAGCCCCAGGTTATGCGTCTGCTGATTCGGCCAACTATGGATTGTAAACAGCTGGGACTCTGCAGATACAGAGGGCTGACTGTATGTGTTGCTCTTTGCCATTTGTGAAGGGAGCTTGGCATCTGTGGATTTTGGTATCTGGAAGAGTCCTCAAACCAATCTCCCTCGCATACTAAGAGAAAACTGGAGTTCTGGAGAGGTAAAAAGTTATATGTAAATTTTGACTGTGCAGGGCTTGGCACTCCTAACCCCTGTGTTGTTCAAGGTTCAGCCGTATTTACTATTCCGGTACTGTTCTGAGAACTTTACATGTATTAATTCATCTTGTCTTTCAAAAACGATTTTATTACTAATTGTAATAGTCACTACTGACAATATGAGGAAATATCATTGCTATCCCCATTTCACAGATGCCCTAACTCTCATAGGGAGCAAGTGGTAGGCTTTGGCCCCAGGTCATTCGGCTCCACCTTTGATGTTTATGTCATAGCTGATATTATCCTTGACACTTTTAGCAGGCATATTTAATTGTAACTGATTTTAAAGATTTCTTAGGAAAATCCTTAACTTTGCTATTCGCAACAAAATGAAATGATTTCCACATTACCGTGGAAAATCACGTATATAAGACTCTTAAGCCAATAGTGTTAGTTACACACAATTCACTCTGCCAGATTTGGACTGATGCTTCATTGGGCAGCTCCAAGCATTTCTTCTAAATGAGCAGGTATGACTTTGTGCTAACTGTGTGTTTAATACTAATTATGTCGCTGAGTTCCTAGTAGAATGGAACAGATCTTTCGGATGAATGTAGATTTCACACAGTGTTACTCCATTGTAGTAACTGATGTAGACTGCAATAAAGTCTGTTATATAGTTTAAATTGGATGATAAATCTTAGATATATTTTTAATGGGGAATAACAAAAATTAGGATAAAATAATGAACCACCCTTCACCTAAATTCAGTATGCTTAGGTCATTCTTATCAAATTAATAACATCAAATAAATTTATTCTCTACACTTGTGGTTCTCAAAACCTGGTCTATGAAGCCCTGGGGGCATTTGAAACTCCCCTAGGAGATCCATCAAGTAAAAATTATTTTTTATAATGATACTAAGATATTATTTGCTTTTTTTCACTGTGCTGACATTTGTAGATGATACATAATCAATAGTGTGAACAGCTTCTGGCAACTTAGTACAAAGCAAGGTACTGTAGGGGAAAAGAGGAGTTTCATTTAAAAATGTCCTTAATGAAGCAATAACATTTAGGAATTTTATTAACTCTCTACTCTTAATTATACATTTTTTAATGTTCTGTGTGACAAAATAGGAAGGAGACATAAAATACTTCTGCTGCACAACAAAAATATGTTTATCTCAAGAAAAGACACATGTGCTATTGGCTCAGCAGCTCAATAAGACCTTTTTTTTGCATGGAACACCATTTTCACCTGGAAGAGTGACTAGTAGACAAAGTATGCATATTCAGACTTGAGTATTTGGTAAGTAATTTCTCTGAAGAAAACAAAATGAGCTATCTCTGTAAGCAAAATAATTGATTACATAGTACGAGTGTTAAAATTCAGGCTTTTATGTAAAAAAAGTTTGAAAACTTGTATCTATTATCGTGAACATTTTTGATGAGTCTGATAATGATATTGCATGTGCTTCTAAAATTAATAATGTATAATAAAATGTGCCGAAATTTGGAAGATCTACTTAGCTTATGTATATCTCATGAGAAACTATAATATGGAATCATAAAATATTTAGAAATAAAATCTATGAAAAGTGTAATTTTATTGTACCCTTACAAATAATGATAAAGAAAATTTAGCTGTTTTGAATAAGAGAAGCATGTTAATCCTATTTTTAGTTAATATTTCTGTTAGGGATGCAAGTTGGGTATATGTATAGAATTAAGTTCCACTTCAAAGGAACTGAGTTAGGGCTCTGAGAAAAACTGCAAGGCGATAAATCCCAGTGGGCTCTTTGTCCCTCCTTTGAACCACAGCATTTGAATGTGTTTATTAAGATAAGCTAAGGAAGGCCGTGAGGTCTGGGGGGAGACAGGCTTTTGGGTTATTTTTCTTTATAAAATAATGTAAAAAGTTGCAGTTTCTTTAATTTTTAACACTGCAAATAAACCATCAATCAATAGATATATTTTATTATAAATATACATGCAATTAAGTGCTATCATTGGTCATTATAGAAATATTTAAATTTCCCGCTTCAACGTAATCAGTGAATGGCTGGAGTGGTAGGAAAGAACTGGCTGCAAGGGGCAGAAGGGAGTGTGGCAGGTTGAAGACAGTGACTTAAACATTGATTGTTGTGGTTATTACATTACTGTATACATTTGTCAACTTTCCAAATTATATGATTTAGAAGGAAGAATTTTATTGTATAAAAATCTTATTGTATGGAAATTATACCTGACAAAATAAAACAAAACTAGTTTTTAGAAAGACCAATTAGTTAGCATTACCCACACAAGTTATTCTAGACTTTATTGTTCTAATGGTAAAACTTCAAGTGTTGGGGCCTTCGTGTTAATAGAAGAGTTAAGAGGGGCCTGCTGTTGAAAACGTGGTGAGAAAACATACCTCTTCTTCTTTCCTATTTTATGCCAGAAGTAGATGAATATCCTTACGTTCAAATACTTCCACTTTTACATAATGTGTGATGTAAGATTTAACCAGTACCTTCTCTCTACACAGGTAATTTTAATGTCATTTAATACAATGCCCTTTATTTCCTATCAACTCAAGTTAATTTGTTTTAAAAGATATTCTTTACAAACTATGAGATGGATTTTCAAAGCTCTCTTAAAGTATTCCCTATAGATTTCTTGGCTTACATTTAATTTGAAAGCTGTTAAATAATTTATTCTCAGTGAAAATCTTGTATATTTAGTTGGTAAGCCTTTTGAACACATTCACAAGTATATAAGGAACATGACCTTTGCAAAACAAACTATTGTCCTCAAGAGCTTTCGCTCAAATGGTGCACTGCTAGCCATAACAGCTGCCATTTAAACATCTTAGGATAAAAGGTCAGGCACTTATCGAAATACATGTGACTGATGGAAAAAATAGCAAACAAGAAAATGCATTTCTCTTCCTTCTCCGCAATTTTTAACTTTTATAGAAGACCGCACAAAAATGATTTTAGTTCCACTTGTGTTTATGTTACGATTTACTATTTTCTTTTTCTTTCTTTCCTTTGTTAAAAAAGTCATAGTCTGTAATCATTTACCAAGTAGTTCTCTGTGGATGGAAAAATCCAGATGGCCTGGAAGACGGAGCCTGGAAGATTGGCTGAAATGTCCCAGACACATCCATCACTTAAACACTCTGTAGGAATTTTGAATAAAACTGAAGATCTGAAATTGTATGGACTGTAGAGGGTAGTCAGCTGTAAAGTTCATGAGCAAACACACAGTTGAATATACTTCTTAAAAGAACCATATATTGTGCTATTTCTGTATTATTTAATCAGCTGACATTAAAGAAAATTAACAAATTTTGATGACGAGAAAACTTAGATTTATCCGCTTCTTTCATATTGTTATACCTCATTTGTAGAAGCTGGGCTTGGAGATGAGAGAAATTCTTCTTGGAAATCAGTTCAAGGAGTCTGAGGAGTTCTTTTCTTGGACAGAAATGGAGATATATTTTCATGTGGCAGAGGTTAATCAGTCACATAAGTTTGTTTTTATGTAGACTGCAGTTTTTCTCAAAGATTAGTAAAAATAGTGACCTAATCAGTCCCATCATTTACTGAATAGTGATTATGTGCTCACATCAAAAGATGAACTATTGATATCTATTTTCACATAATAGATGCTTATAGATATTAGCTCATTCTCTGTACTTATTGTTTTCGTAAGTGTTAAAATACAGGCTAAAACTAGGGAATACGTAAGGGTTTCAGTGGCCCCGTGAGATACTTTGACAGGAATACTTAAATTTGAGTCAAACGAATAAAAATGTTTTCCTTAGAAATTAACCGTGAATGATTATCATTACTGATTTTCAAAAATTGCGCAACACTCAGGTCTTTATATTTTCAAACCAGGTGAAAGAGCAAAAAGAGCAAGTGGTTTAAAAAAATGTGTACATATTGTATATAAAGTGGAGATTAATTGAGGATATTTACAAACAAATCCCTGGTAGCTTTCTCTTTAACAAGAACTTGAAGGTCAAAGGACAGTTTGGTCCTATATAATTTTGAGGTTCATTTTCGGAGATTTTCTAAGTCCTGATTCATTCCCATGACCTCCTCCTGGGGTTTGATGAATTGCCTAGAGCAGTTCACAGGACTCTGAGAAACATTTTACCTACTAGGTTACTGGTTTATTATAAGAGAATGTGACTCAGGAGCAGCCAGATGGAAGCCACGCGTGAGGGCCAGGCCTGGGGGAGGGCAGAGGTCCACGGGCCTCCCCATGTGCCACTCTCCCTCCACCTCCGAGGGTTCACCAACCCGAAGCTCTCTGAGCCCCGTCCTTTGGGCTTTTAAGGAGGCTTCATTACATAGGCATGATTGATTGAATGATTGGCGATGGGCCATTAATATAACCTCCAGTCCCTCTCCCTCCCCAAGACTGGTGGGTGGGGTGGGACTGAAATTTCCACCCCTTTTATCATGTGGTTGGGCCCCTGGCTTTCCCTCTTAACCCCCCCACCCCCAATCCTTTGGTTACCTAAGTGTTTTCCCAAAAGCCTTCATTAACATAACAAAAGGCAGGTTTGGCACTCAGTCAACGCTTAGGGCCTCCCGAGGGCTATAGGGGGAGCCCTGTGCTAAAAAGAGGGGTGAAGATAAACGTAAATATTTGTTACTATTAATCACAGTATTACAACTTCCTTATTACTTTTCTTTAAAAGTGAGCAATAAGAGTTTAAAAAACACAAACCCATTCTTGATATCAGTGAAAACTACATTAGTTTTCGCCCGCCTTCGCCTGAGTCGGGCTTGTGCGATGTTAGTGGGGAACCTGCCCTGTCAGTCCCATGGGACAGTGACTCCTCCCGGACCCCGTGAGCACTCGCTCAGCGCCGCCTGCTCAGCGTCTGCAGTGGTCCCGAATACACGACAGCCTCCCAATCCAACGTTGTCCTGACTTTGTCACCGGGCCCAGGACGCTCAACAGGGCCCAGAGCCGCATCACCCGGGCCACCCAGAGCTGACCTTGGTCAAGTCACTTAACTTCCCTGTTTCTTTCCCGTCTGCACGTCCGCTGCCAAGGCTCGATCAACTCTGCTTTGTCTCGAGTGGCTGCTAAAGAGAGAGAGCGACTGGGGAGACTGGGGCCTTTGTTAGGCTTCCCTACGTTTCCTGGGGTTCAGAGAGAACCGGCTTTCTTTCAAACTACCCTTCTCTTTGCGGAGTGTTCCTGGGCTATGTTGGTGCCACCCCAATCCAGGCCTTCCCCAGGCTTCCCCAGGGCTGTCTCCTCCCCGTATGGTACAGTTGCCGTCTTGGCTTCTACCGCACAGGTACCCAGTGCAAGGGCTTCCCACTTAGCTGTTTCTCCCTCCCCTGTTAATCTGGGGGGGGGGGGGCTGGCCAGCTCTCTGGGGTCATTGGATAGCCAGCCCTTCCCACCCCCTAGGATGTTCATCTGTTTGGCCTGTTTGCAGAGTGATTCCAGCTATTCCCTGGAGTGTCTGTGAAGCTGTACCTTTCTAGTTAATCTGGCTTAATCAGGTATCTGGCTCCCTTCTTTTCTTTGATAACTAACTAACTAGTTATCTGTGCTAACAATTTGAATAGTAATATATGAGACAAATAGCCTTGACTTTAGCATGTGTGTTCATTCTTCTTTTATCTTTCTGCGACTTGTCCCTCTAAACCTGTTCCTTTAAAAAAGAAAACAATCCACATGCACTTTTGGTCTCTGATGTCTGGATCTGATTGAAGGTTGAGATATTATTAGCTTGAGTGGTAAAGAACTTGAATTTTATGCCACATGCCCCCCCCAGCCCGGATTGAAATAGTGCTTGATTGTACTGGGGCGTCATTGTTGAGCTCTGCTTAGAAATCACTCAACTGTCAGTCTATGATTGTGAGAAAAGAATTCACAGACATGTTAGAAAAGAGGCTGATAAATAACAAATAACATGATTCCACAGAAGAAGATAAAAAAGCCTGTACATCTACTCTAAGGCTGGTAGAAGCTGGAGAAAATGGAAGGCCTTCGGAATTATTGATCACTTACATTGTCCTATATTTGGAATTGAAGTATTTTGTGATAAAATTAAAATAAGGTATACTTTGTGGCAGATCAATGTAAAATAATTCTTACTCTTATGATAGTAATCATGTAGCTAATGCTATGGGCAATCATGAATATCAATGAGCCTTGATTTCCTCAGAAGTAGCAGAATTTCGGTGCTCTTACAATAAATGGAAACCATCTAACATGGAGGGATGGTGCAATAATTAATGGCTAAGAACTTTATTTATGGATAAGGCTGTGAATTGTTTATCTGTGTCATCAGAAGGTCACACTGATTGACTATTGTCTGAGTGATTTGCTGTATGCCATATTCCAGTTTTCTGTGTCAGAGTATTATTGTGATCAAGAATCAGCTGTGATATGAAAACATATGTTTGAGACTTAACTAATCAGTAACGTATTTATTAGGTGGAAATGAATTCGATGCCTGAATTCTCTAAATGTTTCCTCATCTTTAGATTGAGATAATAATTATTCCTTGAACTTGTTTAGACTAGTAGTTCTCAAAGGGCCATCTCAGGAGCAGCTGGGAACTTATTAAAAATACAAATTCTCAAGTCTTCTCTCTCTCAGGTCAACTGATTCAGAAAGTCTTGTGATGCCAGCAATCTGTGTGTAAACAAAACAAAACAAAACAAAACAAAACAAAACAAAACAAAACAAAACAAAAACCAAAACGACAAAACTCTTCAGGTGCTTTTAATGCACATTACAGTTTGGGGACAGCCGGTTGTAATTGGTTTGACTGGGAAGAGATGCACAGCAGTACATCATTATATGGTATATTTTCACCTTTTAGATACAATAAATATAAATAACCTCTAGAGCAAAGGTATTAGTAAAATGTAGTGAAATAATGAGCTAAGGATGGTTTTGGAGTATTTGTTACCTTTGCTTTTAATGAAACATTTAATTTTAAATCTATGATTTAATTATTAATAATGGCTGTTTTAACATCTGGCTTGCCAAGCTCCTGAAAATCTGACGGGCGGTTCTCCCAAGCACGTGGGAGCCAGCTTGAGCGCAGCGCTTGGGTGGTAACATGTCCCTCTCTTTATCTTCTGAGTTTCTTCCCCACGCCTGGTACACTACCAAGCACACAGATGTCCTGGAGAGGAGTGTATGGCAATCGGAAAGAGTCCTCAAAAAACCTGCTATTCCAAGTCGAATTGCAGGAGATATTTTAAGGAAGGAACTTAGGCAGAAAGATGTGGGAGTTGAACCAAGCCGCCGGCATTCGATTATTGATAATTTTTCCTGTCCTACCCGATGAGTTACGCCACAGGCTGTTACAGCACTCGCGAGGCGCCGTCTCCATCGCTGCGTTACGGGATTTGCTCTAACTCCTCAGTGGTAACGAAGGGCAGCCCATTTTTTAAATGGAGATGCTCTGACCACGGGCTCAGGGCTTGCCAGCACATTCAGAAGGGCCCGGCGCGTGCCCGTGTACACTCAGCATGTTCGAGGAGCCGTGGTTAAAATAGATAACAGATGCAAAGTTGAAAAGCCATCCCGGGTTCCTCTGGAAACATCCTCATTAATGAAGAGTCAGGGAGTCAGCAGAACGGAAAGGACACCAGTTGGCAGGCGTGAGCTTCTATCTCTGTCTCAACACCCAGCTTGGATTCTGCTCCTTTCAGCATGAACATGACACTTGCTAGAAATAGTAAACTAAAAAACCAAGGAGGGCCTGCCATCGTAAAGGTGACTGAGCAGGCCGTGTAGATCCACTCAACTCGCGTCCTGAACATTTATTTCTCCTTGTGAAGTTCTCCATCCCATCCTACTGTGGGCTGCAAAACCCCGGTTCTCAGGTTTATGTCTGGCTCCAGGCCCTTGGTGGCCAGCCATGGGGTTTTAACTCTTACTTCTGTGGTTGTGGGCTTCCTCTCCTCTTTTTGGCACTTGGGTGTTTTGTATTTTAATTCTTTATGTTTTACGAAGCATTTCTCCATGTGTGGAGTGGATGGGTTGGCTCCCACATTTCTCAGTCCATCATTTTGCAGAACTTCTTTATTTGTGAGGATCATTTCTATGTGGGGTGAGCATGTAATTTATGGTCCAAGTTTTTTAGTTATACAGGGCACTGTTAGTAATTATTCTGGGACAGTGGAACTGTGCTGGTCAGAGTAACCGGTCACCCTATTTCTAAGGAAATGAGTGTGTCAGAACTCTCTAATAGACTGTTTCAGAGGGAGTCTTAATTGGTCTATTCAACTGGAATTGCAGGAAATCTTGGAAATGAAGGAACTTGAACAACAGGGTTCCTTTGAGGGCATTTAAGGATGGAGGCTGCCTGGTAATTCAGTGTCCATGTGCAGTCTGTATTTTCAGACAACTATATGCTATACATAGTAGCTTCTGTTCATTAAACTCCTTAATGCAAACCTGTGCTGGGGTAATTGGGAACAATGGTCTAGAGGGCAAGACAGGCGCTATTTGCTTCGACATAGTCACTATTCCCCAGTTTGCCGTTTAGCAAATAAAGTGTGAACATCATAAAAAAAGAATGAATGGCTTTTTTATCATAGCTGCAAGCTTCTTGGAAGGTACCAACTCACATAAAAGTCAAAGGGAAATAAAACAGCATGATTTTAGAACTTTTATATTGGTGCTCTGAGATGGTTTTTGTAACAAATGATATCCCTGTTCTTCAGAAGAAATATATCTTATAAGGGATATTTTTAAACCCCATCTGCTGATAGTCTTGTCTGCCCCTATCTATCTATCTATCTATCATCTATCTATCTATCATCTATCTATCTATCTATCTATCTATCTATCTATCTATCTATCTATCTATCATCTATCTATCTATCTATCTATCTATCATCTATCTATCTATCTATCTATCTATCTATCTATCTATCTATCTATCTATCTATCTATCTATCTATCTATCTATCATCTATCTATCTATCATCTATCTATCATCTATCTATCATCTATCTATCTATCTATCTATCTATCTATCTGTCTGTCTGTCTGTCTGTCTGTCTATCTATCTATCTATCATCTATCTATCTATCTATATCTATCTATCATCATCTATCTATCATCTATCTAATCTATCATCTATCTATCTATCATCTATCTATCTATCTATCTATCTATCTATCTATCTATCTATCTATCTATCTATCTATCATCTATCTATATCTATCATCATCATCTATCTATCATCTATCTAATCTATCATCTATCTATCTATCTATCTATCTATCTATCTATCTATCTATCTATCTATCTATCATCATCTATCATCTATATCTATCATCATCATCTATCTATCATCTATCTAATCTATTATCTATCTATCTATCTATCTATCTATCTATCTATCTATCTATCTATCATCTATCTAATCTATTATCTATCTATCTATCTATCTATCTATCTATCTATCTATCTATCATCTATCATCTATCTATCATCATCATCTATCTATCACCTATCATCATCTATCTCTGATCTACAACCTTATTTCACAACAGAATTTGAGGTGAAAGTAATGATACTGGCCAGGAGTCTAGCAGAATTATAGTGGGAGGGAGGGAAGCATTAGATGATGTTATTACCACACAGAATTTTAGAGTTGGCGAGACCTTAGAGATGATACATTTTCTATGACCCTAATTAGGCAATTTAACTATTCATCATTATTTCAGGCTGTGGAGAAAATGCTTGGCTTTTCTAATCAGCAGAACTCTGTTATGTGTCCCTGTTACTGCAGCTGGTCTTCTAGGTCATTTTCAGCAGCTTGGGCTACTCACAACTATCAGTAATCACAGTGCCATTGTCTCTACAAGATGCAGCAATTCCCAGCACTCGCAATATGATTTTATACAACTGTACTGAATGAAACAACTTTTGATGCTGGAGGAGGGCTCCTTCTCAGACTGTTATTCCAACTAAGCTTCTTCAGCAGGGACAGAACAATACCTTGTACATGGGCATGTTCTTTCCTCTCCCGGGAGTGCATACATTTCTCTTCTCATCCTTGTGCCACTTAAGTTCTATTTATTCTGCATGCGCCAGCTTCCCTGTGGCCCACTAATTCTACGTTTTAGAATATATTCCCAAGAAATAATCCCAAATGTGAAAAATATTTCTGAAAAAAAAAAATGCTCTCCTCTGAATTAATTAAAATAGCCCAGTATTGGGAAATCAGCAAATTATGGGGGGATTTTATATAAGTTACGGTACAACGTGTCATATTAAATGTAGAAAACCAAAAGAAGGAACAGATCACTGTAACCCTGGATGATTTATTTTTTCCAGAGTACTCTTTGGTGTTTTTGTATTACATACATGAATTGTTCTTTGATAAAAAAACAGGTTTCTAAAAAAAAATGATGCTTGTAAAACTATATAATAAGATGAAAAATTATGGCCTCATTTTATTTTAAAACATTTTATATACATCATAAATTTTGCTATATAAAATATAAAGCCCCTCTGCATTGAAAATGCAGGATGAAATACATTAAACTGTTAACCAAGGTTTTACGTTCTTATGTCTCTTCGCATTTCTAGATTTTCCAACTTTGTAATGAGCTTTGATTATTTTTGTGAATTGGAAAACCCACACATTTTACTTAAAGTTTCAGCTGAAGGGCTCCCTTCTCTGTGAAGCCTTTCCTTAAAAGTATGTAATATGGCTATATCCACTCAGTTTCCGTATCAGGTTCAGTATAAATCTTTACATCATTGGTCACATTGTATTTTGATTTTTTAAAGCATAATTGTATGTCCCAAGGCTCAATGTGTCATTCACCCTTAAATCTTTAGCATCAAGCATACTGTCTGATGTGGTACACATTTCAATATAAAGTGACACAATGGAATACTACGCAGCTGTATAAAAGAAGGAAATCTTAACTTTTTGCAACAGCAAGGATGCACCTGGAGATTATACTAAATGAAATAAGCCAGTTAGAGAAAGACAACTACCATATGATCTCACTTATATGTGGAATCTAATGGACAAAATAAACTGACAAACAAAAATAGAACCAGAGGCGTGGATACATGGAACAGCCTGGCAGCTGTCAGAGGGGAAGGGGGTGGGGGGACTTGATGAAGGAAGGTAAAGGAATCAGCCAAAGAGCATATATACACGACCCACAGACACAGACGACAGCGTGGTGATGGCCAGGGACAAAGGGTGTGGGGACTAAGTGGAGGTGCGCAAAAGGGGGGAAATGCGGGTGGGAGAAAGCTTTGCTTGGGGCGGTGGGCTCATGGTGCGGTGTGCAGATGGTGCTTTATTGAGCTGCACACTTGAAACGTGTATGGTCTTGAGAACCAATGTCATCCCAACAAATTCAATTAAAAATAAATGCAGTGAGTAAATGAATGACTGCTGGATAAAATCCAACCAAAAAGCCTTCCTGCCCTGCCCTGCCCTTCCACTCTCCTACAGCTGCCTGGTGGGGGCGTCTAACCCAGCAAGCTCCCTCGGTTTACAGTCACCCCTTCTGACTCACGGCCCGGGGAAGAGTAACAACGCAGCGTAAAGAATTCACAGCTCAGGGGGCTCTGCTATCTTGGCTCCTACATTTTGTGTTTAGTCACGGGCCATAATGCTTAAAATATCTTTAAATGTTTTAAAAGTAAGTAAATATTGCAAATAGTTCTTTTTATGTGAATATCCTAAATTATGTCATAAGATATAATTTTGAATGGCTTAGATAAAAGTAATCAATAGCAAAAAATCATTTTTTAGATTTTTTTCCAAAAATAATTAAAATTAGTCATTAATTTAAAAAAATTAGACATTAATTTTTTGAAGCAGCCCTCTGTCAGTTGTTTGTTTGTTTTTTAAAAAAAGAATGAAGTTATAATTATGGAGAATAAATGTGAATTCCTACTTTGAGGAAAATAATGCTTTTATAGGTATATAGAACTTATTTCTAAGACCTACAATAGTCATCATTTTAAATTTGAAAATAATTTACAGGACATGACAACACTGATTCATCAACTTTATTGCCTTTTTTACATTTGAAAACATGTACCCTGCTTAAAGCTAGTGACACGTAATCCTTAATCTCATTTGCTTATCTCTTGTCCTGGTTGTTGGATATTGGACACCGGGTAGACAGTAAGAAAACAAACAGCACTTCTGACTTCTATGCAGAAACCAGGGAGCTGTAAGTACCTCCTTCCAGGGCAAGTGTGTACATCACTGAGACATAGGGGGTCTGTTCTATGAGAAAGGCTCCTGGCAGGAGAGACCAACAGACAAAAGAAAAAGAGGAAGAAAAATCTAGATTTTCATAATTCAATGTCCTGAAAACATTTTTTAAAAGTAACTAAGACTACTCTGGCCAGGTAGCCCAGTTGATTAGAGCATCGTCCTGATACGCCAAGGTTGCAGGTTCGATTCCAAGTCAGAGAGCATACAAGAATTAACCAATGAATGCATAAAGAGGGTGGACCCCCCAAAAAATCAATGCTGCTCTCTTGGTCTCACTCTCTCTCTAAAGTCAATCAATAATTTAAATTAAAAAAAAAGTAACTAAGACTGTTCCAGGGCCAATATCTAGGTAGGGGCTGTGGCATCCAATACCATCTATTCCAGGGTACAGGACTGTAAAAAGAGGTCATCCAAGATTTTTAGTAAAACAGGTGTGTGTTTCTTAGCTTGCATCAGGAACTATTTAGTCAGTAAGAACTAACTGCCAGCTCACTGCTATCTTTTAGTGATTATCGATACCAGGAATCACGCTAACTACCTTGGATCAACTTACTAAAGCATTTGATGTTTAAATAACTAATTTGTAATTTTTAGTCAGCTTAAAAAAGACTAAATACTTTCGTAACACGGGAGTTTTCCGAAGGATTACAGAAAGGAAGAAATCGATATGAAATGTGCTTTCAAACATATTTTACTTCATTTGAATGTCAGACAATATTCATGCTGAGGTGGGGCACCTCAAACCACCCATCGTTATTACTAAACACACAGATGTTCCCTAAACATGATAACTTGGTTTCTCTCTATAACTCTTCTTTACAATTTCAAACCCAGTGATGCAGTTAGGACGGTAAACTATCTAGATTTACCTGAACATTAATGACAGAAGGAATCAGACCAATTGCAGATTCTGCTGTAGGCCAGTTAGAAGACCTGAAGGCCCAAAGTTGCCCAGTGTCGGTGTGAGTCTGGAAACTAAGGTATTGACTCTTTCTTGCTGTCATATATTTATTTCATTCCTCCTTCTCTAGAAGATTGATGAAATTTACTGGGATCGTGGGAATGTGATTAACCTAGATGAAGAGATCATGACCACAGAAGAAACTTGATATAATATTATCAGTCTTCATAAAACACCAGCATATTTAAACCAATTTTGAGATGGAAATATGAAAATGCTTCATCTTGTATAAATGTTAATTTGAAAATGACATTTCTATGAGATAAAGATATTTGGACTCTTGTAATGAAAATATGCCAAAGATATATCTTGCCTTTCTGAGTAATTTAAAATGAGAAAATATGTTATTTCAAAGCAAATATGATGTTTCATTTGGTGAAGGAAGAAGAACCCAATTCATTTTTGAAAGTCAAATAGAACTTACAGTTTTTAAAATCTTACTATATTATGTAGAGGGTTTTAATATAATTGACAGTTTCTCTTCCTTTTTAATTATAGTCAGTCCATCATTATTTGCAAAATGCATTTTTAACTTTTTACCTAAGTTTTGACCAGAATTTAGAAGTCATTGCTAGAATATAGCTTTGAAGTTTTATCCATAGTCATCTATGACCCAATATTTTGTGGCAAAAGGAAATCTTAGAAATATACTACTTATTTTTTTTTCTTTGTTATTATTTTTGTTTTTTGTTTTTATTGTTGAAAGTATTACAGATGTCCCCTTTTTACCCCCATTGATCCCCTCCACCCCTCATCTGCCCCACCCCCAGGCCTTCCCCATACCAATGTCTGTGTCCATGGGTTATGCTTATAAACATTTAAGTTCTTTGATTAATCTCTCCCCACCCACACCCCCCTCCCCGCCTTCCCTCTGAGATCCCTCAATCTGTTCCATGCTTTTGTGTCTTTGGATCTATTTTGTTCATCAGTTTATTTTGTTTATTATATTCCACATATAAGTGAGATCCTGTGGTACTTGTCTTTCTCTGACTGGCTTGTTTTACTTAGCATAGTACTCTCCAGTCCACCCACCCCATGCTGTCCCAAAGGGTACAAGATCCTTCTTTTTTACAGCTGCATAGTATTCCATGTGTGTAAATGTCCCACAGCTTTTTTACCCACTCATCTACTGATGGGCACTTGGGCTGTTTCCAGATCTTAGCTGTTGTAAATTGTGCTGCTATGAACATAGGGGTGCTTAAGTTCTTTATGATTAGTGTTTGGGGTTTCTTAGGATATATTCCTAGAAGTGGGATCACTGGGTCAAATGGCAGTTCTATTTTTAATTTTTTGAGGAAACTACACACTACTTTCCATAGTGGCTGCACCAGTCTGCATTCTCACCAGCACTGTGCTAGGGTGTCCTTTTCTCCACACCCTCACCAGCACTTGTTGCTTGTTGATTTACTGATGGCAGCCATTGTGACAGATATGAAGTGATACCTCATTGTGGTTTTAATTTGCATCTCTCTGATGATTAGTGACTGAGCATTTTCTCATGTGTCTCTTGGCCATCTGTGTGTCCTCTTTGGAGAAGTGTCTGTTCAGGCCCTTTGCCCATTTTTTAATACGATTATTTGTCTTCCTTTTGTTAAGTTGAATGAGTTCCTTATATACTTTGGATATTAACACTTTATCCGATGTGTCAGTGGCAAATATGTTCTCCCATACAGTGGGGCTCCCTTTTTGTTTTGTTGATGGTTTCTTTTGCTGTGCAGAAGCTTTTTATTTTGATGCAGTCCCATTTGTTTATTTTCTCCTTAGTTTCTCTTGCCCTAGGAGATGTATCAGCAAACATATTGCTACGAGAGATGTCTGAGATTTTGCTGCCTGTTTTCTTCTAAGATTTTTATGGTTTCATGTCTTACATTTAAGTCTTTTATCTATTTTGATTTTTTGTGTGTATCGTCTAAGTTGGTGGTCTACTTTCATTTTTTTGCATGTATCTGTCCAATTTTTCCAACATCATTTATTGAAGAGATTGTCTTTACTCCATGGTATGTTCTTGTCTCCTTTGTCAAATATTAATTGACCATAATGGCATGGGTCAACTTCTGGGTTCTCTGTTCTGTTCTACTGATCTATATGTCCATTCTTGTGCCAGTACCAGGTTGTTTTGATTACAGTGCCTTTGTGGTATAACTTGATATCTGGTATTGTGATCCCTCCAACTTTGTTCTTTCTCAGGATTCCCGTGGCTATTCGGGGTGTTTTTTGGTTTCATATAAATTTTTGAAATGTTTGTTCTAGATCTGTGAAATATGCTGTTGGCATTTTAATGGGGATAGCATTGAATTTAGCATTGGGTAATATGGACATTTTAATGATGTTAATTCTTTCAATCCATGAACATGGTATATTCTTCCACTTGTTTATATCTTCCTCTATCTTTTTTTGCAACATCCTCTAGTTTTCTGAGTGCAAGTCTTTTACCTCCTTGGTTAAGTTTATTCCTAAGTATCTAAATTTTTTTGCTGCAGTGGTAAATGGGATTGTATTTTTAGTTTCTCTTTCTGAGAGTACATTATTGGTGTATAAAAATGCAGTCTTGTTTATCTTGCTATCGGTTTCTGGATGTAATTTTGTATTCTGCTACCTTGCTGAATTCATTTATTTATTAAATCTAGTAGTTTTTGGTGAAGTGTTTAGGATTCTCTATGTACAATATCATGTCATCTACAAATAATGACAGTTTTGTTTTCTCCATTCCAATTTGGTGCCTTTTATGTTTTCTTCTTGTCTGATTGCTGTGGCTAGGACTTCCAGTACTATGATGAATAATAGTGGTGAAAGTGGACACCTTTGTCTTATTCCTGTTCTTAGGGGAAATGGTTTTAGCTTTTGCCCATTGAGTATGATGCTGGCTGCAGGTTTGTCATATATGGCCTTTATTATGCTGAGGTATGATCCCTCTATTCCTGCTTTGCTGAGAGTTTTTATCAAAAATGGGTGTTGTATTTTATCAAATGCTTTTTCTGCATCTATTGATATGATCATGTGGTTTTTGTCTTTCAATTTGTTTATGTGATGTATCACGTTTATTGATTTGCAAATATTGTGCCAGCCTTGCATCCCTGGAATAAATCCCACTTGGTCATGGTGTATGATCTTTTCAATATATTGCTGGATCCGATTTGCTAATATTTGGTTGAGGATTTTAGCATCTATGTTCATCTTGGATGTTGGCCTGTAATTCTCTTGCTTTGTAAGTGTCTTTATCTGGTTTTGGAATTAGGCTAATGCTGGCCTCATAAAAAGAGTTTGGAAGTGTTCCTTCCTCTTGGATTTTTTGGAATAGTTTGAGGAGGATAGGTATTAATTCTTTTTTGAATGTTTGGTAAAACTGCCCTGTGAAGCCATCTAAGCCAGGGATTTTGTGCGCTGGGAGCCCTTTGATTACTGCTTCAACTTCATCAGCAGTTACCGGCCTATTTAGACTTCCTGATTGAACTTTGGAAGGTTATATTTTTCTAGGAATTTATCCATTTCATCCAGGTTGTTCAACCTGGTGGCATATAGTTGTTCATAGTATTTTCTTACAATCCTTTGTTTTTCTGTTGCATCAGTTGTTATTTCACCTTTTTCGTTTCTGATTTTGTTTATTTGGGTCCTCTCTTTGTTTCTTGATGAGTCTAGCTAAAGGTTCATTAATTTTGTTTGTCTTTTCAAAGAACCAGTCTTGGTTTCATTGATCTTTTGTATTGTTTTTTTAGCTCATTTATTTCTGCTCTGATCTTTATTATTTCCTTCCTTCTACTTTAGGCTTTCCTTGTTGTTCTCTTTCTAAGCCTTTAAGTTGTAGGCTTAGAGAGTCTATTAGAGCTTTTTCTTGTTTTCTGAGGTAGGCCTGTAGTGCTATGAACTTCCCTCTCAGGACTGCTTTCATTATATCTTATAGTTGTTGTGCGTTCTTTTTCATTTGTTTCCAGGAAGTTTTTTTCCTTCTTTCTTGATCTCTTTGGTAACCCATTCATCATTTAAAAACATGCTTTTCAGCTTCCATCTGTTTAAATGTTTTTTAGTGTTTTTATTGTAGTTGATTTCTAATTTCATGCCCCTGTTGTCTGAGAAGATGCTTGATATGATTTCATTCTGCTTGAACTTGTAGAGACTTGTTTTGTGTTCTAACATGTGGTCTATCTTTGAGAATGTCCTGTGTGTACTTGAGAAGAATGTATATTCTGCAGCTTGGGGTGGAATGTTCTGTAAATGTCAATTAAATCCACCTGATCTAGTGTATCATTTAGGGTCACTGTTTCCTTGTTGATTTTTCTGTCTGGAAGACCTATGCAGTGAAGTCAGTGGGGTGTTAAAGTCCCATAGTATGAATGTATTGCTGTTGATCTCTCCTTTAAAGTCCTCCAGAAGTTTTTAAAAATAAATTTAGGTGCTCTTATATTGGGTGCAGATGTGTTTATCAGGGTTATATCCTCTTGTTGGGTCTATCCCTTTAGTATTATGTAATGACCTTTCTAGTCTCTCGTTATGGTTTTCATTTTGAAGTCTATTTTGTCTGATATGAGTATTGCTATCCCAGATTTTTTTTTCATTTCCATTTGCATGGAAATTTTTTTCCATTCCTTCACTCTCATCCTATGTGAGTCTTTTGTTTTGCAGTGGGTCTCTTGTAGACAGCATATATTTGGGTCATGTTGTCTTATCCATTCAGCCACTCTATACCTTTTTATTGGGACATTTAATCCATTTACATTTAAGGTTATCATTGATAGATATTTACTTATTGCCATTTTATTTCTTTCTGCCTATGTTTCTCTATTTCTAATTCTAATTAAAGCAGTTCCTTTAACATTTCCTGCAGTGCTGGTTTGGTGGTGATAAACTCCTTTAGCCTTTTTTTTTTTTTGTCTGGGAAGCTCTTTATTTCACCATCTATCTTGAATGATATCTTGCTGGATAGAGTAGACTTGGTTTCAGATCCTTGTTTTGCCTTACCTTGAGTGCTTCATGCCATTCCCTTCTGGCCTGTAGAATTTCTGATGAGAAGTCAGCTGACAGCCTTATGGGAGCTCCTTTGTAGGTAACAGATTGCTTTTCTCTAGCTGCCTTTAAAATTCTCTGTCTTGAATTCTTGGCATTTTAATTATGATGTATCTGGGCGTGGGTCTTTTGGATTCTTCTTGCTTGGAACTCTCTGTGCCTCCTGAACTTGTGTGCCTTTTTCCTTGACCAGGTTAAGGAAGGTTTCTGCCATTATTTCTTCAAACAGGTTCTCTAACCCTTGCTTACTTTCAATCTTTTCTGGCACTCCTATAATATGAATACTGTTACATTTCATGTTGTCCCACAGCTCCCTTAGACTGCTCTCCTGTTTTTTAATTTTTTCTTTTCTTTTTGGATCTCTGATTGAGTGATTTTTTCCTACCCTGTCTTCTAATTCACTGATCTGATCCTCAACTTCCTCTAATCTGCTGTTTATTCCTTACAACGTATTCTTTATCTCTGCTACGTCATTCTTAATTTCCTTCATAGTTACTATACCTTTTTTTTATGCTGTTGAGCATCCTTACAATCAGTATTCTGAACTCTATATCTGATAGATTGCTTATCTCCATTTCATTTAGCTCTTTTTCTGGAGACTTCTCTTGTTCTTTCATTTGGGGCTTGTTTTTTGTCTCCCCATTTTGGCTGTCTGGGTTTGTCTCTATGTATTGGGTAGATCTGCTAGGATTCTCAGTTCTTTTTGGAGGGTCTCTGGTATAGACCACTGTCAGACGCAGTTTGTAACTGGCCCTCAGTACCCTGTTTGGAGCTTATCAACAACCCTTGGCTTGAGGTCTCCTCTGCTCTGGCTGGGTGCAGGACCAAGATGCACACCAAAGTCTGCTTTTACAAGGGGGGGTTCCAGAAGCAGATCAGGCAAAGACTCAAAGCACACTGAGGTCTGCCTCTGCCTGCAGGGTGATTAATCTGATTCTCTTAATGAGCCTCAGGCTGTAGAAACTCCACAGAGTGGGGCAGCTGGTTGTTACCAGTCTTTTAACAAGCCTCAGGCTATAGAAACTCCTCTGGGTAGTGTGAGAAGTTTTCCAGCAGGGTGGGGCAATTGCTTCCCCTCCCAGGCAAAAGCAGCAAGTAGTCTGCCTGAGAAAGACGTCCTCAGCAGTCTGGGGGAATGACTCTGCACAGGAATCCAGATGGGTATCCCCTGTTCTCAGTCTCCAGAGCCCATAGTCCCTGACTCTCCTCACACAGCTCCAGTCCACTCCACTCTCCCTCCGCTGGAGCCCAAGGTGAGTGGCTGCACATGAAACTTTGTGCATTGCTTCTGTAAGAGGGGCCTGCGGTTCCAGCTGCCTTTCTCTGGCAGACAGAAACTGGGCTGCTTTTCACAGCCAAATGTGTAGGTACCTTTCTCAGTTCTGATGCTCTGGGCTAGGGAGCCCAACCTGGGGTTTAGGCCCCAGAGTCCTCAGTGGGACCCCCCACAGCTGAGATCTCCCTCCGGACCTTCAGCTGCTGCCTGTGGGAGCCCAGCCAGCCCTCTTGCATCTGCACTTCCTACCCGTCTGTATGAGGCCTCCACCTTTTCTCCTTGGTTATGAGGGTGCTCCCCAGCTCGTCTTCATTGGCAGTTGATTATTCAGGATGGCTTTTCTATGTTTTAGTTGTGATATCAGTTTGCTCCTGGGAGAGTGTCAGTGTAGCTCCCACTCAGTCCACCACCATCTTTAATCTGCTCCGTATCACCTGTCTTGATGTTTTCACAATACACCTTAGGAAATGAGAAACACAAGAGTAAAATGGTGAGATTTTTCAGGTAGGTATGATTTTATTTATTCTTCTCCTAAACATTACTTATCTTTCTTACTGAAGCCTCTTTTATTTGTTCACTCTTGACTATTGACTATCTCTGAGAATAGCGATGTGATAAAGATCACTAAAAGGACTGTAGAAATCAGAAAAGATGCCTCATGCTTTTAAGCAGCTTTGCCTCCTAGAAGCAAAGCAAAGAAAATAAGACATATTGAATATGCTGTTAGCTATAATGCCCAGCATTTTATATTCATGATTAATTGTCCTTGACTTATGGTGGGTTATGTCCCTATAAATTCATCATGAGTTAAAAACATCATTAGGATGAAAATGCATTTAATACTGTACACCTAACCTACTGAACATCATAGCTCAGCCTGGCCTACCTTATACGTGCTCAGAACATCTCCATTAGCCTATAGTTGTGCAGAAGCATCTAACTCATGAATACACTCTGGAGGATTGGTTGTTGACCCTCATGATTGTGCGCCTGACTGGGTGGGACCTGCAGCTTACTTTCACTACCCAGCAACATGAGAGAGTATAGTCCTAATTTACTAATTATTCCTTGCCCAAGAAAAGATAAACATTCAAAATTCAAAGTCCAGTTTCCACTAAATGCATATAGCTTTTTGCACCATTGTAAAGAAAAAAAATCCTAAGAGCATAAAGCTGAACGGTCTCTATGGGCTATGTAGTGGATCTGGGAATTTCACAGGTCACAGTTATCCAAGTGTGTTAGGCAGTTGATGAAGTCTCACTCCAGAATAGAATCGGAGGCATGTTTGGGCAAAGAACGTAATTGGTAGAGTTTTTGTTGGAATATTTGGTGCTTGGATCTACTGTTTGTATCTGCAAAGCTCAGAGGGAATGAACACAATGTATATTCATGAAACTTTCAAATGAGATCAAGATGACAAGCAAATGTTGAAAGCAACAGCAGTCACTAAAAATATAAAATGAGAAATCAAATAATATTGGAAAAATGCAAAAGTTAAATACTCTTAAGGACAGCAGGAGGAAAGTATCTACACAGGAGGCAAATGCTGGTTGTGTTCAAGATTTCCCAAAATAAGATAAATCTAAAACAATAATGCGTCAGCACTGTGAGTGTGCTAGAGGCTGAAGGTGTTCTTGAATACACAGCTACAGGTAAGTGGTGGTAATGCAAGCGTGGGACCACAAATTCTGTGCAGACCTCTTAAGGAAATGTCTGCAGTTCATCAGCAAACAGATGGCCACGTATACTTTTTAAACATTTGAAGGGTTAGATCGAACTGTTCTTTTGCTCTACAACAGTGAGAAGCAAGCAAAAATAGCTCTAAATTATAGCCTAGATCATTCACCTTCTTAACTACTTACGAACACTGTAGTTTAATACACTCAATATCTTTCAAAAAAATTCCTCCATCACTGAAGATCTCTACAGAATTCCCAAGTGAGATATTCCTAAATTCAACCATTACTGCCAGTAGCAATAGCATGTTAATTTCAGTGATATTAACAAGTAGCTTCTCTGTTAATAGAGGGCCTCTGAAAAGCAGAGGCCAAGATTGAATTCAATGTGCAAGAAAATCTCAGGATAAACACCTGCGAAGAAAATCGGAACAGAATTGAGAGAGGTTGGGGCAGCGTCAGGTCACTATGCGCTCCAGGTGAAGCCCCCTGGAGGAGCAATGGAAGATGGGTGGGAGCTTCTTAGATGGCAATGCAGACTTTTTTAAAAAAATTAAAAATTGCTCGGCCGGGTGTGGCTCGGCGGTTGAGTATTGACCTGGGATCCAGGCGATCGGGGTCTGATTCCTGGTCAGGGCACATGCCCAGGTCGCGGGCTTGATCAATGCCTCTCTCATCATTGATATTTCTGTCTCTCCCTCTCCTCTCCTCTCTCTGAAATCAAAAAAGATACATTAAAAAGAATTAAAAATTAGTTTGATTAAAGTTTACATGCAATATTACTTTTTATTAGTTTCAGGTGTACAGCATAGTGGGCAGGCAATCACATACTTTACAAAGTGCCGCCCCCCCAACACTTTCAGTGCCCACCTGGCACCAAACCTGGTTATTACAACACTACTGACTGTATTCCCTATGCTGTACTTTAAATCTCTGTGACTGTTCTGGAACTACCAATCTGTACTTTAATCCCTTCACCCTCCCTTCTGGAAACCATTAGTTGTTGTTCGTATATAAGAGTCTGTTTTGTTTTGTTTGTTTATATTGTTCCTTAGATTCCACATATGAGTGAAATCACATGGTGTTTGTCTTTCTCTGACTGGCTTATTTCACTTAGCATAATTCCCTCTAGGTTCATCTATGCTGCCTCAAATGGTGAGATTCAGTTCTTATTTATAGTCGAGTAATATTCCATTGTATAATGCACCACAGCCTTTTTATCCACTCATCTGCTGATGGTCACTGGGATTGCATCCATAGTTTGGCTATTGTAAATAATGCTGCAATAGTAATTCAAAAGAATATATGCACCCCTATGTTCATTACACTACGGTTTTGAGGAAAATTCAGCAAGGCCATTGAGGAGTCCTTGAGCCAATGTCACCTGTTGGAGGGAGTGACACCACACCCTTCTCCATCTCCTGTAAGTGGTCCCACCTTAGCATGTTCTTGCCATACTCAGTCACCGGCACCAAGAGGCCGATAGATTTCAGAGCTACCAGCTAAGGTCCTAAACCAGCTTTATTCCCTGCAGTCTAATATCTGAGAGGCACATCCTCACATCCACCAATGTCATGGTTTCTTGTGTCCTAACTCTTTGCCACTCACTGTGTTAAATACTCTGAGATCTCGTTGGCTCTCCACAGAGCTTATCCAGTGTCAATGGTGACTAAATGGCGAAGAATGATGGCAGTCTGCATCTGACTCGCCAGCCCGTGCTCTTAACGTCCACTCCCTCCCTCCCATGGGACTCTTCTACCCTCTCCATGCCATACCTACCTGATTCATGGTCCCAAGAACAGGTAGACATGAGCCAAAAAGTGGTGAGAGGAACGTGAGTTCCATTTATAGCACACCTTCCTTTCTTTCTTGGTTGAATCCTTGCCTTTGAGACTGAACTTGAGCACTTTCTATCACGCTTTTCTGTTCCTTTTCACTTTCTTCTCATTTTAGTCCTGTTTAGCTTTAGCAAGTAAGCAATACAAATGCTAATCTATTTTAAAAAAGAGAGAGAGAAGAGAAAACCATAATTCATTAGAGAATCACCAAAATGGAAAGACTTGTAAACTTCCTGGTTAAATGTTCCTTTAGGATTCTTTCCAGCCCTGTAATTCTAAGTCAGGTTGAGTTGTACCAGAAGTTAAAGAGCAGTAGAGGTGAAGGGGGTCACAATGGGAGCTGAAGTCTATCCCATGCATTCTGACTCCAAAAGCCTAGATCGTTTATAACAAATAATGTTCTATTCTTTTCTTAATTGTCCATGAATGTCCTTCACTTACATCACCATCCATTTCACTCTTAGGTCATTTTGATGATTAAAAAGACATACCTAAATCAAATGATGAGATTCCTTTGTTAGGACCTCTTAAAATCCCCACAGATGCAGAGAACAACTGCATTCGATGTTTGAAGTTTGTAATCAGGTCACCCTATAGTATTTTTGTTCCAGTATAAAGAGCCAATTTCATTCATTAATTTATGTATTCATTCCCAAAGTAATTTTAGTGCCTTATTATACCAGATTTTTTTTTTCTTTCCAATTTCATGACTTCCATTTGTATTTCTTGGACATTCTCCAGTTGTTCTAGAATCTTTAAAAGGCTGATGACCAATAATAGACACACTCTTTTAATACGGATCTGGTTTGTCAAAGGATTAGATGCTGTCTTTCATTTTAATATTTTGGTACCTCCTGAAATATCTCGCCTCCATTCCTGCTACCCTATCTACCAACATCAACGCTGCCCCAACCACTAAAAACATTTGTGCTGATATTTCTCATGTGATCAGACACAACTTCCAGATCTTTTTTTCTATATGACATTTAGTAAGCTTGTTTAGTGGTTTGCAACTTATTTTTATTTTGTGCTTTTTAGTACCAGCACCTGGTTAATTTATTCACAATATTTGTCTTTAATTTTTGTTTCTTTTTATTAAATTAAAATCAGCTTGATATAAAATGAAGGCAAAAACCTAAACTCTAGCACTTACTAGCTGTCTGCCTTTAGAAAAATGGTTTAACCTCTCTGTTTCTTAATCTGAAAAATGGGGACAATTATACCTACAGGATAAGCTTGATTAGGAGAGAGGAAAGTATATATTAACATGTAGCTGATATAAAGTCAGTGCTCAAAATGTTAGTGTCCTTCTTGGAGATATGGCCAGTTATTTACTTTGTCTGCACTAAATTGTAATAAGCTAAAGCTTAATTTGAGAGGGAATTTAGTTGAAGAAAATCTTCAAAAAACTCTGAAAGGGAAATAGTCTTAGCTTTCCTGGAGAAACGCAGTTGATAGACTTAGTAAAAAGGATTACATATCATATTATTTTTAATATTTGCTTTTATTTAGAGAAAAACCACAGAAAAAAATGGTTTTTTTGCCCCAATTTAGACATCTGAGAAAATATTCCAATATAGAAGAAACAAGCATTTAATTTTTTTGAAAAGGAAGATATACTTTTCATTAGACTAAGGGAGACAAGACTGAGGGAGACAATCTCAGAGAAAAGAAAACCTCACAAATGTTGGAGAGCTGCTTGCAAATACTGGAAACGTTGTTACTTGGAAGAGGGACCCATTTATTCTAAGTGGGCCAAGAACTATGGTTGGTACAAAAACAAATGGAAGGGAAACGAGAAAAGACCTTGCTCACCCTGAAAGACATTCAAAGGTGGAATGGGCCATCTCAGGATGGGTTCATTTCAAATCCCAGAGGCTACAAAATCACTTTGTGGTATAGAGAACTCAAGCATTAAAGGTTGACCTCATTAGTTCCTTATTTCTCAAGCTCTAACCCATAATGCAGAGCTGGAAACTCTCTGAATAACTTTTCTAGAGACTGGTAGATACAAGTCCAGGAGGAAAGTAGGGAGAGAAAAGCTCCATGCAACTACTGAGCTCTTAAAGAGATGGGATAGAAAGGAATGGGCAGGAGACCACACATTTATTTGCTTTGTCCATTCTTGCACCAGTGGCTGGCAAGCAGATATCTAAATGCACCTACTCTTTTGGGTGGTCCTACTCTGTGGAAGGCACTAGGGAGGGAATGTGGGAATAGAGGTAGAGCAAGGTGGTCATGGTTCCTGACCTTTTGAAGCATATAGAAGCATTCAGATAGACGTGATTGACAAACCAGTAAAGAGATGATTAAATGGAATAATTGTCATTTTGAAAGTGCTATAAAGGAAATAGGTGAGGAAACTGGGAATGGGGGTCAAGTAGTTAGAATTTCTCTAAGGAGCTGCCATTCATTAACCTGGGAGTTTTATAAAATAGATAAAAGCAAAGAAAGGAAAAGAAGACAGATGATAGATAGATAAATGATACATATAGATAGATGATAGATGACAGATAGATGATACATATAGATAGATGATAGATGACAGACAGATAGATAGATGATAGATAGATGGATAGATAGTAGATGGTAGATAGATGACAGATGATAGATAGATGATAGATGATAGATTGATGGCAGATCGATAGATAGTAGATAGATGGCAGATAGATGGGTAGATAGGTAGACAGATAGATAAATAGATGATTGATAGATATAGATGGGAAACCAGTTATGCAAATGAGAAAAGAAGGGCATGTGTGAGGTGCTTTCTTGAATATGAAAGAAAACCACTATGATCACAAGCTTTGCTCTTGGTGAGTCTAGAGTGGTAGTCGGGGTCTTTTAAGAAATTAAATTTATCCTAACAGAAATGGAAACTATTGTAAGGGTTTACTAGAAAGAACCAGAAAAATTTATAAGATTGGTTTTTAAATGTTTTACTTTTTATTTTGATAAGAAAATTCAAACATAAAAAGTTTGCAAGAATGGTACAATGAATTTCTTTATACTTTTGACCCAGATTTGTGATTTACCATATTTGTCCTCTCTTTATATAGATTATTATTAGTAGTAGTGATATTAAATTATCTGAATGTAAGTTTATAAACTGCATGACACTTTACCTCTAAGTATATCCAAAGGAAAAACACTTTCTCTTAGATAACCCCAACGCAATTACCAAATTCAATGAAAGTAACATAGACACTACTATTCTCAAATACAGAGAGTATATACTTCCTCAGCTGTTTCTCTAATGTTCTTTGTAACAATCGTACTTTTGGATTCAGGATCTATTCCAGAACCTGCATTTAGATGTCACATAGCCTTCATTCTCTTTGTTCTAGAATATTTCCTCTCAGCCTTTGTCCTCACGGCATTAACATTTGAAGAGTACAGACTAGTTGAGGTGCAAACTCAAAGCTCTTCAATTTGGGATTGTCTGCTATTTCATCACGATTAGATTCAGGTAATGCATTTTGGCAGAAATACCACGGAAATGATGTCCTTTTATAGGAATTATGCAGAAATTACGGCCCTCTCACTGCAGCACATGGGGAGACCTATGATTTCATTTTGTCTTATGAATTGGCGATGCTAAGTGACTACTTGGCTATATTATATCCGTTAGATTTCTCCACTGGAAAGTTATCATTTTTCTCTTTCCTAAGACATACTTTAAAAATCCGTAAACATCCTGTTTTCTGTTAAACATTTGCTCAGTAGTACTTAGCATTAATCATAACTCTTACTTGAATAAGTTACTTTTATTTATGGTGGTTAATGTTTATAATTCTTCCATAACTTTTATATTAGTGTCACTCTCATTTACTTATTTCTTACTTTTAAAGCTATTTATGTCTTTACTCATTTATTCTCAGTATGAGCCCATGAATCCTGATTTTATCAGTGGGTTATAATCTGTGCCATTACTCATTTGGAAGCGCAAACTGTCTCGTGTTTCCCAGTGGAGCTCTTTCAAGCTGGCTCATTTGTCCCTTTAACGTGTCCCCATCAGTTTTAGAACCCTTCCTTAATTTTTGGCAGGAAACTGTCCCAAGTTCATTGTGTTTTTTTAATAGAGAGTTTTGAAATGAGTGGTGGTTTGAAAATTAACATCTGGATGAAGTTCATTGTTGCACCTGTGAGGAGTGGAAAACATTGCAGGGTGGGCAGCAATTGACCAGAGACCATTGCAGTCACCTGGATGGAAGGTGACCACGGCCTGGGCCAAGGCCATGGGGATGGGGGATGAAGGTAATAGGGTATATATTAGGTATATAATAGGATGTGTAATTAGATATGAAAATTGCTGGCATTTGGACATTGAGATAATTGGATATTGAGGTGAGAACAAAAGGGATTAAAGATAATCCCAGGCTCCTGGGAGCAACAGTTGGTGAGGTGTGTATATTGCTCACCTTTGGTGTCTCTTGTGGGCTCACATGTTAGTGATTCTATACCCTGGCAGCTGGGTGTCGTGTGCTTTCTGTTGACTGTGCGGATGTGACCAAACTTGCATCTGCATCGGTGGGGTCATGCTCATGGGTTGCTATGGCAACCTCTCGGGGTACAGCTGCATGACAGCTCCTGGGCTTTCATAACCAGAAGCCTCTGGAATCAAATGCCTGAAGGTACTTGGAGGTGACTCAGCTGGTGCCAAACGGAATTGGGAACCTTGGTCTTGCCTTTAGAGATCGGGAATGAACAAGGGGAATAATCTCGGGGCTTCTTGCCTAGTGTTAGGGTGATAAAAGTTTTCAATTTGGTGAAAGAAAATGACGGCTTGTGAATAAATAGAAGCTGGTTGTCCTCTTATACAATTTAGAATGAAAATAGAATGCTTAGGAAAAGCAGCAAGGAGAGATCTGTGCGACTTGTATTTTTGATGTAGGTGATAATAAGGTTATCGCCCTTCATTCCATAACTAGGAAGTAAGATTTGATTGGCATTTTTTAAGAAAATTTCAAAAGTAGGAACGTTTATTTGTGTAAGTTCAGAGAATTTCCTTGAGAGGAGAGATCATCTCATGTGTTTGGGAAAATAAAATATGACTCACATAAGTAACCATGCAGCTTTTTAGTTTATTGATATTCATTTGAATCCGGTCTTCTTTGGGGGGCGCTAAGTCCTTGACTTTTTCTCCCTAGATGTCAAGTTGTTGGTTTTGTAGCTCAAGGCAGTGTTGTGCTTCATCCTCAATCTCTGCAAATCCCGAAGTAACTGATACAAGCTCTACCCTCCCACTTGGGAGTCCTGATGAAAAAAAAGAGGAAGACAGGCTCTGTACATTGTGGAATCTAATTTTAGGGAAATTGGCTGCTAGACAACCTTTGTGTTTTGTCATGATCAAAGAAATTTGGAGTTATAGAATATAAGACATTATTCTATCTTAGCCTTCAGATACACTAGGCTCAACTTCTCAGCTACCGGGGGAAGAACAGAATGATTATATGTGACTGTAAAAACAAAAACAAAAAAGCTCTACTTGCATTGGATATGCACAGAGAGACTGAAGACAGGAAAGGTGTTGGCAATTCCAGGCCAAGAAAAATGAATCCCAAAATATGAAAGAAAAAAAAGAGGGCATAGTCAATGTAGAAGGTATAAATCCAAAAGATTTCATAGTCAACTTTGTAGAAAATTATGCTTGATTACTTTTAGGAAGTGCTGAGGGAAAACAAATTTTTAAAAAGAACTCTGCAGTTTCTACTTTGTCCAGAGTTTTATATTTAGTGTAAGTCAGAGTATTACTTTACTGGAGATGTCGTACTCAATTACAAAAAACTGGGAGCCTTTAAAGAATAGAAATATATTTTGTCATAGATGGGAGGCCACAAATCTGATTGAGGTGTAGCTGGGCCACACTTCCTTCGAAGGTCCATGCAGAGTATCCTTCCTTGCCTCTTCCAGCTTCTAGTGGCTCCCAGAGTTCCTTGGCTTGTGGCTGCATGACTTGAACTGTCTCTGCCTTCACATGGCCTTCTCGCTCAGTCTTTCTGTGTCCTTTCCTTTACTTATAAGGACACTAGTCATTGAGTGTAGGGCCAAAAACCTCCCTCCATTTGCACCAAAGTCCATGGGAGCCACATCCTGCTCTCCTTCACAAAACTTTCCCTAAAGAGTTGTCTTCTGCTCCTCAAACTTATTAAGTCTTGCTTTTTTTAAAAAATCAATTCTTCCTCTGTAACTGATTGTCAAGGGCATCTCTGACATCCATCAGTCAAATGCAGTAGACTAGTCTTGAGATAATGTGGCCTATTCAATGGCCTCTAGGGTGATAGTTCTAATTCTGTTAATGCTGAAACATCTAAAGGCATCATAAAGACCCCAAGAACACTGTGACTTAGATACTTATGTATTGGCCATAATCAGGGTCAATAGCTGTATGCTTACTCTTTATAATGAGAGCAGGATCTTTGCTATAAGTGACATCTTAAGATTATCAACAGCGGAGCCTCATGGTTGTAGCAATACTGCTCACAATTTTCTCACATTAAGGGGTATATCTAGAAAAGCATTTTTAATTAGGGATTTCTTTAACTCCTGAAGTTTTTCTGTGTTTTTTGAATAATCATTCTTGTAGAATCCCATATGACCAAGGTATTTATCTAAAAAAGCTCAAAACACTAACTGAAAAAGACATGTGAATCCATATGTTCACTGCAGCATTATTTATAGCAGCCGAGATATGGAAGCAACCTATGTGTCTATCAACAGATGAATGAATAAAGAAGTGGTACATATGTTGGAATATTACTCAGCCATAAAAAAGAATTAAATATTGCCATTTGTGACAACATGGATGGACCTAAAGGGTATTATGCTCAGTGAAATAAGAAAGAAAGACAAATACCCTATGATTTCACTTATGTGGAATCTAAAAAGAAAATAAACTAGATAGAAACAAACTCTTAGGTACAGAGAACAAATTTATTGTTGCCAGATGGGAGATGGGATGTGAAGATAAGTGAAAAAAAGGCTAGCTTGAGGAAAAACTTGGGGAGTTGCAAAACATTTAATATCTGTGCCATTACAATCTGTGCTTCCAAATGTATTTAGGGTAATTGGTGACTTGTATTTTATTAAATTTTTAAAATGTTAAATTCTTAGTTATGTCAATAAATGTAACCCTTTAGATTTTTACCCAGTGATCCAGACAGGATTCCTATTAATTGGCATTGTCTCTCAATCTCTGAGCATGAGCAAGTCTGATGACCTCCTAGAACCACTTTTTCTATCTGCGAACTGGGGGGGAGAAAGAAGGGGGAGTAACAAGGTCACACCCATCCCGTACAGCTCGTGTGTGTATCAGATGGGTTAATGTGGGTAGAAGTGCATCCTATATTATTACAAATTTGCAGAGCATTGCCAAATGAAAATGCTCTAAACTGCCTGCCCAGATAATGTACTGCCAACTCCAATAAAAGTTTTTATGCACAAAATTGATCCTGTCCATCTTTGGGGACTGAAAGAATTGGACCTGTGCACCGGAAATTAATCTACTAAAGTGGATGGCAAAGTAGAGCCATAAATGAGAAATTGCACAAACAAGCCGTCATTCCCTGGCTTTCCACAGTTACTGGGGCCATAGAACAAACATATGATAGAAGAGTTGTGTCCTGCCCTAGCCGGTTTGGCTCAGTGGTTAGAGCGTCGGCCGGCAGACTGAAGGGTCCCAGGTTTGAGTCCAGCCAAGGGCAGGTACCTTGGTTGCAGGTTCAATCCTTGGCCCTGGTCAGGGCTGATGCAGGAGGGAACCAACTGTTGAGTCTGTCTCACACCAATGTTCCTCTCTCTCTCTCTCTCTCTCCCTTCCACTCTCTCTGAAAGGCAATGGAAAAAATATCCTTGGGTGAGCATTAAAAGAAAAGAAAAGAAAAATTGTGTCCTAATTTTTGAACGAGGTGGGACAATATAATAGCCGTATACGTGCAACACATGCAAAAGAATAAAGTATTGACAAGAAGTTACATCTGGTGTCATGGAGTTGAGCTGGTACTGGATAGATTACCAGGCTACTTTGTATAAATTCTCAAAAAATTTTTAAAAAATTCCCATGAACAGTGACCACGTCCTTACTGCTTCTCATTGCTAGGTCTGTTGTTAACTACTTGACTCTAAATTTCCCCAAGTGATTGACAAAATTATGGAAGTGGAATCTGGGTTGTCTGCCTCTTTGGATCCCCCCGAGTCTGACACAGTGCCCTATAGTGTGGTATGGATTGAGAATATCAGTCCTAACCTTGGTCAAACGGTTAATATAAGTTTAATGAATTTAGGCTCAGTTTGTCTTTTGGGTGCTTCCATGTGTTTGGCAGAGAAGTGCCTTGGATATGAACTCATCTTGGCTTGGAGTGTACTTCAGAGGTGAACTAAGATGCTATCAGCTCCACTTTTTCATTTCGATTTATTACAGTTATTCTTGGAATATCCGTAGTTACTGAGATATTAATCTTGCAGACATGATATAATAGAACTTTCTTCATCTTTGCATTACCTGAGGGGAAATGAGTTGTAATAAAGAGCATATATTTATTTTCAAATTTAATTTAAGAAGCAAACTTTTATTTTGGAAACGCATGCTATTTCATTGAACAATGTACCTGGTAATGTGAAAAATTCCATTCCACATATCATGTTAGACAAATAAGCTCAGGCAAATGTGGAGGAGGTGATTTGAAGAAACTTGTTATTAAACTGCCTCATGTTTAGGAATGTTCTGTTGAGGTAACTATTTCCAGAATCAAGGAAGAAATTTTCCCTTTTTTAATTAAAAAAAAGTGTTCATGTTAATTTTATAAAATTTGGAAAATGCTGAAAACATTAAGAAGAAACTGGCCTTAATTGTCTCTATTCCCACCTCCCCATCTAGACATTATTAACACTTTAGGGCATAAGCTTTTTGCTATGAGTGTGTATGTAAGTAAAACAAATTATGTTCCCATTTCACAGATGAGCAAACTGAGTGACTGATAGGATCCCACAGCTAGAACCCAGTTCTCTCTTTGACAAAATGCAGCGAGGTCTAGTCCCCTTCTTAGACGTCTGAGAGGTTTTGGAAGGATGTGACAAAGCACTTGGCATTTGTGAAGCACCTAATAAGTGACATCAAGTCGTTATTGTCACTTGTTATTATTATGGTGGTGGTGGTTACTCATAACTTTATCTCTGGTGTTGCACACAATTCCTAGGTGTAGTAGTTGCTAGAAAATGTCTATCCCACGAAGGACCCACACTGCTTTAGTTTCTCGCTCCTAAAAACACGAACAGCACATTGGCAGTTGGTTACTAAGTCGGTACAAGGCAACGTCGCTTTCAAACTTTCCCCAGTGACATCGTCCCTGTTTTCCCTCCCTCCCCGCCCCATATGTCCTCTCACTAGACTCCGACCTGGTAGAAAATAACAAGTGAGATGTTTCTGGAATCACTCGTACCTCTTGCTGGGATGGATGGACCCAGCTAAGCCGCAGACAATTGACAGCTACACCTTGTCGCGCCCCTGCTCCCATCTAGTCTCCACCTCCCTCCCCGGTCACATTCTAGTGACAGGCAGGAGTTCACTTCAAGCAGTTCGGTGTTATGGAAACCTCATGCTTTGCGAGCGAGTCATTTTTTCCCATCAGATCATTGTCGCTTAGAGTTTCAGGTGATTTCTTTGTAAGTAAAAGGCCAGCCGTGGGGAGACAGGCCGAAAGGGGGCAGTTAGGGCGCGCGGGGACAGGAGGCTCGGGTCCCTGAGCAGCGACACGGCCGCAGTCCTCACTAAGAGCGTTCATGAAGACACTTGGCAAGGCCTGGGCCCTTGCCTGCTGACGTAATCACCCCACAGAAAGGAGCCACAGCCAGCAGGCAGGACAGAGCCGTCAGAGGGTGTCATTCCCGGCAGTAAACTCAGAAAGCATGCCGCTAAGCTTACTGCCTGTAAAATACCCATTTTAGCCAACAGGACCTTTCCTAATGGAGTACTACTGGCTGATTTTAAAACGAAAATGCTGAATGCCAGAAAAAAGAATGAATGGTGGTGATGCCTTGACATAAATATAACTGAAGCACCGCGCTGTAGTCGCGAATTACACGGCTCTTCTAATGCGATGGTCATTCCCACTGCTTATCGGGTCGATCCGCTGTCCAAGTGCGCAGAAAAACAGGACTTTCCGTCAATACCATGATATTTTTGCACAATGTAAAAATCCCCAGTTTTAGGTCAGATATTCCTGCTGAGTGTACTTGAATAACATGACTTACCCTCCACCTGTAAGTGGAAGGTACCGATCACTGCACAACACTCTTCAAGCACAAAATTAGGTATTTTTAATTTTACGATGCTCTTTAATTGTAGCCGTTCTGGCTACATCTACTATAGCCAGTGACACTAAAGCTTTAACTTAACCCTCCATATAGCCATTTTGTGAATAAAAGTTGAATTCCATTTGAATAAGACAGGCCGCATTGACATGAATATCAGAAATCATTTTGAAATCATGGACCAAGTTAATTACCCAGCTTCGCATATGTGTTATTAGTTTGATGACTTAGCTTTCAAAAGCATATAAGGAATGTGAAAATAAAATAGACAAATTATAACCCATAGAGAACATTAATTAAAGAAAAAGGAAGAAAAATGTAAAGCGAGAAAAAATGCTCTTGATATGTTAAATATTTCCAGTTAGGGCTGGAGGCTCAGCATCTCACTGTCTTCTGTGTGACAAAGATGAGCCCCTTAGTAAGTCATGAATCCTGAATGGCCAGGATTAGTGCATCCACCCTCTCTTCTATTTCTATGAATACATGGCTTGTTTTGAGAAAAAACAATTGTCAAATTAATGGCAACTCAACATGCAAAAAAAAAAATTGACCAGTACTCTGGAAAAATTCCCCTTTTAGCTCCAGTATTTTGAGGATTTTCTACATTTTTTTTTTTTTTTAAAAAAAAGGCAGTTTGGGTTAGTTCCTCAAGGGCTTAATTTTAGCAAAAGCTTTGCAGATGATATGCTGAAGGCATTTGCTAAGAAAAAATTATTCTCATGGCATGAATCAGTTTAAGGCTGCTCATCTCCTTTAAAATAATGGGTTCTTTACATTTGTTGGATTTATTTTAACACTTTAAAGCATTTTCTAAAGTGAATGTCAGTTTGAAAAATTACTGTCCCCACGTGTTCAGCAATGGAAGGGAAGCCCACAAGTGCGCCACCAGCGAGTGTCCAGGGATTTCTCCCACCAAGCCCTCCCTGCCGCTTCAGAGCAGGCGAAGGCATTGGAGGCCTTAATTCCTGCGGCTAATTTCCTTCCCACCAGAGCTTTAAATATTCCCTGCTGCTTAGGAATCCTGCATTTTGGTCATCTTTGATGAATGTTACGTGTTTTGAATCATCGCAAAAGCGCCTGTAGAACGATTTTATGCTTTGCATCTCCCGCCTCCTTCCAGCCCCTGGCCCACGGAAAGTAGGTTAGTTAAACTAGATCAAGCCTAAGTCTGAGTAATTGAAACTGGGCTCCTCCGGGAGCAGTTGAGATCCTGTTGTAAAGCCAGCGATGAGACTGGGTAGAAAATTGTTCTCTAGTTTAATTTTGTTCTTAAGTAAAGTGTCTTCTTTTCTTTGACCACATTTCTGGACAAATGTCCTGCACATAGTAGGTACTCAGAAGCCATCTACAAATTGAATTTGAATCTATTCCTTTTTGGGGAGGCAAAAGGACTTTTTCTTTTTTCCCTCTCAGCTCCTCTAAATATTCAAAATATTGGATTAGAGAAGGAACAGGAGTTCTGAACTGGGGTCAATGGGTAGAAATCAATCTGTGAACCTAGGCGGAAAATATATCTTTCAAGCTTCCCTTTACGTAGTTCTTACTGAATATCTGTGAGTCAGCTGGCATGCAGAGAAAGAGAGCCAGCTCTCAGGACTTTCCTTGCTAAGAATGGATCTCATATCATCTTAACAGAGGCACATACATTCAGTTTATTTTTTTCCTTTCTATTGAATTTTTTGGGGTGACACTGGTTAACAAAACTATAGAGGTTTCAGGTGTACAATTCTACAACATCATCTGCATATTGTATTGTGTGTTCACCACCTCAAGTCTCCATCCATCATCGTGTATACCCCATACCCTCCTCCACCTCCCCCCCCCCCAGCAATCACCACACTGGACATATAAAGTTTAATCATGGCTCTATGTTATAAGTAAAAAAAAACTAAATAAAAATTGCTCCAAACAGAATCATTGTGTTGTATACCTGAAATTAATATAATGTTATATGCCAATTATATCTCAATTAAAAATAGCTGCAAACAATGAGGGGGTTGTTGGATGATGCCACTGAAAGAATGTGACAGTCACATCGCATTTAAGACTCCAGGTCCTTCAGTTGGCAAGAGGAGAAGGGGGGGAAGAGAGGAAGGGGGAAGGAAATACAATACAGCACAAATGCAGTACAATACAATACAATCATCAAAGAAGGAGGTTTGGGGGAAAAAATTACATAGATATATTTCCAAAAATGTTTATGCTGTTTGATTCAATATGTCCACTTCTGTTCATTCTTCCTGATTGACTCAAACATTTCATCTAGTAAATTAGACAATACGTTGATTAATTGCTTCCTTTGTACTTAGCCTAAGATGGGAGGGGAGGAAAGCCTAAGCACAGCCCCTCAGAGTGTCCGTTACGAGACGCGAAATGGCAAGAGGGCGGGAGGGGGGTTTAGCAAAGGACTGGGCAGTGGCTTCCAGGGTTTGCTCCCCTTTCTTTCGTACCCATGCCTCTTGGCTCCGACGCTCGCCGTTGCCTAAGGCTTGGCATCTCCTCCCCAGGCCTGTCTCGGGGCCTGGGCTCCTCCTGAGCTGTGCTGTTGCATTTCTGGCATTGGTTGGCCTACCTGTTCTTTCCCAAATGCGTGACTTGGATTCCACCCGGTTTCCAATGTCACTCCTCCCACAATTCAATCGTTACCCATTCTGTATTGTGACTCACTGTCACCCAGATTGTTGCTCCATTGGCTAGAATGCACCATCATGTCTAAATGTCACCCACCAGGTTAATATTTTACAATTAATGCTGTAAGTGATACTGGATGGGTTGCAGGCTGAGGAGTATAAACTGAAAAGACTTTATGTGTGCATTTTCTAGAATGTAAGAGTGGATGTTTTTAAAACACTGGGTATTATTCGCTTCACTTTTCTGTAGATATTCATTCTAAACCATGACAATCGCCAATAAATGTTGGGGGCCATTATCACCTGTACCGGGGCAGACGGTCCCTCAGCCTTTGTTGGCTACTGTGTCACTATTGTTGAGGATTCAGTGACATTAGGCATGAAAAGTGTTCTGCAACTTATGGATCAATACATCAATGGATGTTTTATTATTATATTATATATATTGTAGAGTCCAATGTGATGATTCTATTTTCTAGAAAGAGGCTGAGCGACTTTTCCTAAAACTGGACATAGGGTAGAGCCTCCCCTTATTTTTATTCAGCTAATCATGAATGCTTTCTTTCCCTTCTTGCTCTCATCCACAAAACGGACTAATTTAGGGAAGCTTTTCATCTCATCAGGTGCATTAAAATGCACAAAGAACCACTGTTTTCATTTTTAAAAGCGGGGGATCATTAGAAATCACCAGTGATATGTATAGTTAATTGAATTGCTGGGCTAGAACAATATTACTAATAAACAACTCATGGCACATGGCTAAAATGAACTCATTATATGCGGACTATAATTATAAGGCATGATAATTCCCATGCAGAGGTTATCTCTACCACAGAGTAAGTAACTGTCTCACTCGGAGCTGATTTGCTAACACTATCTGGGAAACCAATAAATATTCATTATTCATATTAAACACAAAATTCTGTCAGTGGAAGATTATTTCTTTCAAGGTCACCTGTATTGAAAAGCACAGTGGAGAGGCAGTGTGGATCCAGTTATTCAGGCCTCTGTTAAACAGCAAAGTTTTTTACCTTTAGCCATCCCTGGCCTTCCTCCATCCCATTTGGAAAGTGGAATTTTGGATTTTCTGACTCCTTTTGCTTTATAAGTATATTGCAAACAAAGTTCAAGTAGCTTGATGAAAAGCACAAAATCTATGTAAATATAAGACACTCACACCCCATTAGTTCTGGTAGTTAGAAAATATTTTCTTTGACATATAACAGTAAATATCTCCCAAAGTATTTTCAATCTGTAAAAGCCACTTAAATAATATACTTCTATCATAGGTATGAAGGAAAATATTTAAATGCACATACATTGAGCGTCATATATTGAAATATGAACTCAAATGCAGTCTTTGGACACGTTGAGATTTTTGCTCATGTTGATTTAAGTCAGTGTGACACACTCGTGTACTGGAAATTGCCTAAAGTTTGGCCCCACAAATCTATCACTAATCCAAAGAGATCACTTAAATATAATTGTACCAGGAAGATCAATACACATTACTACATAGTTTATGTAGTGTTCTATGTGACAGATTCTTTCACATATAATGAAAAGTAAATTTAATTTTTAAATAGCTGGCAATAAATTTAAAAAGCTGCTAATTTTCACAAAGGATTTATTTCCTCTTTAATGCCCTTTGAGGCCGATGTGTAAAGTTCTGTTCACCAGGATGAGAGTCCAAGCTCGGAGCCCAACTCCCTGGCATTTCTTAGATTTGGGTCACTGATGCCATGAAGAGGTGAGGCGAAGACAGAACTTGAGGAATTGTTTCATGGGGTAACTGTGGGAGACAAGGGCTCACAGCCGGCTATGGTTTGGTTCTTAGGGACACAGCATGCAGCTGAGTGAGGGTAGAGGGATCTGTGAAACCCTACACCTGATGACATCTTGGTAGTGGGTCTCCTGGCTCATGGAAGGTGAGCTGCTTTGAGGGACGGAGTTTGTGATGGGGAAGTCGGTGTGTTCATCCAAAAGGCCCAGAGGCAGTAGCTAAGTGAGCAGCGCCTTGGGGAGTGGAATGAGCCCGGCACAGGAGCACAGGAGGGGAGAGGAAGCCCTGACGCAGGGGCGGAATGAGTGGCGCCCAGGGTGACTGTCAAAGGAGGGGGCGTTTCCTCTGTGCCCTAACGTGTGTAATTATTTTTTTTTACTGGGAGTTGGATGAGCATCGTGTCTCTAAAGAGATGCACATTCCAAAACAGATTAAGAATCCCTGGTCTCGACCTCTCTAACCGCATATAATAAGAGAATGGCCTGAATTGGAGGAGGGATTGAGACATTTCTGCCCGGCCAAAAGAAGCTATTTTTTTTTTTTTTGATCTTCCCTGTTCAGAGTTGTCCTGCCTGTTGACAAACAGAAAGGAAATGAGGGAAGAATGTTAAAAAGCCAAGGTAACTGCATCACAATACAGTAAAAATCCAATCTAATTAGTAAAAAAGGCTAATTAATAAAGCTCTTCCAATGAGAAGGAAAATCAATGACCCTCAATTCAATTCAGCAAATGTTATGAGACATCTTGTAGATACCAAGCACTCAGCTGGGAATGGTCTGTGATTTTTTTAAAACCTTGTTTGAATAAATAAATAAGCTCCTTTCCTTTCATCATTGATCATTACAGGTAATGCAAAACTTAAATTTCTCTATACACTGTCCCTTAGCAACTCCCTAGCAACCTTCAAAGGAGCAAGCTTTTGCCAGCGGAGCCCACAAAACCGAATTTTAAGAAAAAGCTTCTTCCTTTTGCCACAAAACCTTTCATTTAAAATGTTTTCTAAGAGAAATAAAATTATATTTCCAGTAAAGGTTTAAATGAATCTTTATCAAGTGCTCCTTTGCATCATAATCTAACACAATATTATGAATAATAGCTACAAGTTGAATTGAATCTCATTAGATAGAGTAAGTCTGGGGAAATCTAGGAGAAGCAGTGCTCTTTTTCTATCGTATGGTAGGTGGAATAATGCTCCCACCCCACTCCCCCAAAACTTGTCCATGTCCTAATCCCTGGGACCTGTGAGCTATGTCATCTTTTAAGGGAAGGGGAGATTACGGCCGCAGACAGAATTAAGGTTGCTAGTCAGTGACCTTGAGATGGAGACAGTATCCTGGTTGACTCAGGGGAGCCCTTACGCGGGGACAGGGAGGCAGGAGATTCAGGACCAGAGAGCTCGCAGCATGAGAAACACTCGCCCAGACATCGCTGGCCTTGACCACGGAAGGGGCGAGGGGCCGAGGAATTCCTCTAGAGCCCGGGACATGCAGGAAAGCAGGTTCTCCCCCAAACCTCCAGAAAGGGACACAGCCCCGATTTTAGCCCAATGAGATCTACTTTGGACTTCTGGCCACCAGAACTGTAAGCTAATAAACCTGTGTTGTCTTAAGCCATTAAGTGTGTGCTGATTTGTTACAGCAGCAATAAGAAACATCTTGCACAGAAATAAGTCCTTGTGCTTCGTGATATCAGTTCCTGTCCCCTTTGTTATCATAGGTGGCGTCTACCTAATCCCTGGTTCCCCTGGGGAATTAACTGAAGACCTGGGAACCTGGGAAATTTTAACAATCACGGTCATGGGCCATCTACTACGATAGCCTGGAACTCCATCTCTGTGTTTTGTTTCTTCTTTGCCTCCTCTCCAGCCATTAAAAAAATAAACTAATAAACAACATTCAAATAGAAAACTTTCTCAGTAAGCCTTTCCCTGTGGGCTCCCTGGGCTCCCTCTGGACTGTGAGCAGGCTCCTACAGCGCAACTCTTCCCAGTCTTTTGAGCTCCTTTGTTTACCTATCTGACTTACAGAGCTAAGGTCTTTCGTAGCTGGATGGATGGGCTGTTAATCATGACTCGTGTCTAACACAGATATTGGCGCACAGTGTGCCCTCAGTCTAAATGCGGGGTGTCCTGGACCCCAGACTGTTGAAATGTGATCAGCGTCACTACACTCTCTACCTGCAGCACAGTGGCTTGGTGACTACTGCACAGTCAGAGTGATGACTAAAATCGTTATTCCAGTGGCTTCTAATGCATCAAAGAGAAATGAAAGAAGGAAGGAAGGAGCAGCAATGACATTTGTAATTGATTTTCTCCTTAAACCAGAAATTCTGGGGGTGTGAGGGTCAAAATCAGGGTAAATGTGATAGACAAGATCAAGGAAAGAAGGACACTGAGGAGCCCCTGGACACCGTTGTCCCCAAGGTTGATTTTAGACCTGCCCCCGGTAGGTGCCAACCCCCTAGCTGCTGCTACAGGCCAGGCCGGAAAGATCCAGTGCTGTTTCCTCCACCAGCCAGCAGAGGTGACAGCTTCACACCAACTCAGGGAACTGCCTCCTCCCCAGCCACCTGCCTCTCCAGGCGGCCTGTCCTGGGGACATTTCCATCGTGGGCTGCTGTGCTTACTATGTTACCATCATGTATTCACTGCGGTTCATGGCAATTTTGCTGCTGTCAAAAGAGAAAAAAAGAAAAGAATGGGTTTTCAACGGTAAGGCTGATGACCCAGGGTGAACTGAGTATGAAGCTCAGTAGAAAGTCAAGGATGAGTCGACGTACCACAGTTTGTTTTAAAACCTTTCTGCTTAATCTTCATAGGGAGATGGGAATATGCGGATATTCCAAATTCTCGCTCATCCGTGCCCCTGTCCTCTCGTCAGTTCTGCCACTGTTAGTACGGGAGTCAACCAGCCCTTTACATCACCGCAGGCTTTTAGTGTCCTTTCCGGTCTGCGACACCGCAGGTAACTCTGTTGTCAGAGGAGGCAGATCTGGGCGAACCATCACTTTCAGATGATTTATTCCGGAAAGCGCACGGAAATGCATCTGGAGCTCCTACGCTTATTCCCACAGTAAACAACGGTGTAGAGAGAACCCTCTTAATTTGTTCGCAGTGTGAGAAGTGTCAAGGGGAAGTCATGTTACATTTAACATCTTTTGCATTATCAGTTAGCTAATAGGGGTGATGGAGGAAAAAGCCACTCGAATTAAATGATTAGAAATAATCTTACTGTAAAGATGTGGTATGGAAGACAGGAAGCAGAAACCCAGATGAGTCTAATCTCTCTCCATTTCCTTGGCTTCTCCTAAATGCCTTTTTGTCTTGTTTTGGTTGATTAGAGGGGCAGTTTTCTGTGCAGCCTAGATGGAGCTGGATGCCTTTCTTTTAGGATATTTCCCTACAGAAAAGGAGAGAGGGTCGTCCAAGAGAAATGAACAAAGGACCTCCTGCCAGTGTTTTTCAATGAGGTCTAGTTGGCATTTGGGGTAAGATTATTCTTTACAGAAAGAGGCTGTGTCTTGCATTCCTGGGCACTTAACATCCCTGTTTCCCACCCACTAAATAAATACCAAGAGCATGCTGTAGTTATCATGATAGTCAACTGCACACATTTCGAAACAATTCTTTGAGGGGACAGAATGGCCTCCATCGAAGAAAGACCACTTGGAAATCCAAGTGAGACCTCTTGGGGTTGTCTCATATTTTGTGACATCAGCATGTGAATGTCTGTTTTATCAGAATGTCTTATGTAATGTCACTGACAAACAAAAATGATGTAAAGAGATGCAACAGGCTTGAAATAAGCATGCAAGGTGACTACACACCACATAATAGGTATTTGCTATGTGGCAGTTAATAGCATTGGGAGGAAATGTGCAAGATGTAATGGCGAATGGGTGATGTCCTCCTTGCTCTCAGAGAACAAGTGGGTGGAGGAAACATCCATCAGACACGCACCCAGTAATAAAGCACGTGTCCCAGCGGATGAGAGAGTAGGGCTAGGAGAGGGCTGAGTGCATCCGGGCTGTCCAGCTGCTGGGTCTTACATGAGTACTGTGCTCTGGTGGAGTGGAATAGAGTTCTGTTCTCCCAATACAACTATATAATTTTCACCCTGATTTTGAGGTGGGAACAGAAGATGGGTAGATGAGTCTGTCTTAAATTTAAAACTGGAATATGGCTGATACTTATGTGCAGCTGGACAGGAAAAATCTCACAACTATTTTAGGAGATTGATCTTGAACTTGGTTTCAATTTCCATTAAGAGGAATACTTCTATTTTTTATGTCAAATAAAACAGACATTGACTTTGTTGTACTTCAAATTCTCATGAATATTCTCCTTTGATTTCTGGTTAATATCAAATGTTTCAAGTGCTCATATATTTAACAAAATTTGATTCTCGAACTCCTGTGTACCTCTTGGATTATCTAATAGCATTTCACATCCTTTCTGAGTTTTTCCCTTCACTTATGTATTGACGATTATGACTCCTACTCCTATGGCTATTTGTAAGGTATTTTAGCTTTAATTTTTTATTTCTATACATAAATCCATCCACTTGGTGCTTAACCATATTTACATTTAACTCAATGCATACCCCCAGATACTATGATATTTATTTACAGTTTTGAGGAACTAGAATGTCTAGTAATAAGGTCATGTAGGTACAAGTTATAAATCTAACATAAAAAGAGATAAGAAGCCCAGCCGACAAGGCTCAGTGGTTGAGCATCTACCCATGAACCGGGAGGTCAAAGTTCAACTCCCGGTCAGGGCACATGCCCGGGTTGTAGGGTTGATCCCCAGTAAGGGGCGTGCAGGAGGCAGCCCATCAATGACTCTTGCATCATTGATGTTTCTATCGCTCTCTTCCTCTCCTTTCCTCTCTCTGAAATCAATAAAAACATATTTCCAAAAAAGAGAGTGGTGGGTAGAATTAACAAAAAAAGAAAGAAAAAGAAATAAGAAGGTTCCTGGTGGCGAAATTTTTAATTGAGTGGTAACTATATCTTTTTCTAGAGTCAATTGAGTCTCTGGGTGTTTTAAAACTGAGGTTTACTATTTTAATTGCTTTCAATTAGGGAATATTCAATACCATAGCACAGTCTGGAAAACTAAATTAAAACCATTCCTTGAGATCAATAGTCTGATTTTTTTCTACTTTCCTTACTGGAAGAAAAAGACAGCAGGAAAGATAGCAAATAAGCCAAGTTTAAATCTATGTAATATATAACTCTCTTGTCTTACCTTAGCTAAATTAGCATATTTTAAATTTTCTAAACCATGCAGTGCAAACGAAGGAGGGAGATTTCAGACAAATCTGACTTAATGACGCAGCAGCCAGCCAGCTGTCGCTACAGTTTCCTTCCAGAATGAAGCACTGATTGTGCAGCGGTTGGCTACCCAAGGAGACTGTCTCCACACCCAAGAAATACAGAAACTGATCACAGTGAAATCTGATCTCCAAGGGCCCGTTTCTCTCTGCAAATCAGGGGGAATCATGTGGCCGTTGAGCTCTGGGGCTGTGGAGGCGACAGCACTGGGTTCAGATCCCTGATACTACTGGGTAACCGTGTCTGAAGGTCATGTTTTTCATCATTTTCACCAGTGTCTTTTGGTGCAAGAATGGCGCTCTTTTCACTGAGCTTAACACATCTTCCAATTTTTTTTAACACAGCACTTCAGGCACCATTACAAAGCCGAATATTAAAGATGGAAAATAATTACAGTAATTAGGCATATTGTTTATGACTCGCGGGAATTTTCCCTCTGCCCCGCCTTCCATTCCTGTGGTATCCAGCACCAGGGTATCACACAATGCAGGCCCACCCAGCGCTCACCATGTGCCAGACCTGGTCTGAGCTCTTCAGATACGCTACGCCAACTCATTCATTGTTAACTACCTCCTGAGGAAGTAGATCACTCTATATTACATCATGCTTTTTAGAAGCTACTAAGTATATTTCTAAATTTTCTTGGGAAGAAATAGAAGTTGAATGCTTGATTATGAGATCTGGAAGTAATAAAAAACTAAATTCTGCAAAAATAACACTTAGTTGGAAAGTATGAATCAATAACTCCAAAATGAACAATTAAAGCATAACATAAATTTCTCTTATTCTAGTGGAAATAAAGAGGAATTTAAAGGCAGAGTGGCAGGCATCTCTCCTAACATGACACACTCAGTTGGTACACCAAACCCGACCTGTTCTATACCATAGGTATTTTGGTTAAAATACAACAATAAACCTATATCTATACTTAATATCATCTTATCTCTAATATCCTATATCTTATTGTATGTCTCATATCTCCTACCATCTTATATCTTATGTCATCTTATATTTACATCTATATCTTTATCTATGTCTATGAATTTGTCTACATCTTTATCTCACATCTGTATCTGAATCTGGATCTATAATTAGTAGGAGAAAACTATCCCATATACTAAGTGATTGTCCTTAGGCAAAGTCAATGTTACTTCAGGCAGTAACGTCACCTTGTCACTTCAGGGCACTGGAAGTAAGCGATCTTTGGGTGGGAAGATGTGTGTTTCAGAGGGTAGAGGCTGCCTCCAACACAGGGACAGTGCTCAGCAATCAAGTGAGAAAAAGTTTGGCTTGAAAGTCTAAGAGATCATGTTGGTTTTTCAATTACTTGAATGTTGTACTAATTAATCTAGTTGTGCTCATAAATGGCCAAAGGCAACAATGAAAAAAGGGGAAAAAATTTCCATTGTACCTACTAAAGCTAATGCAGAATCCCTTTTGCTGTGGTTTCACAACCACTGTAAGAAAAGAAACGTGTATAATTCCAAGTGGATTAGCCAAATGGATTCCTGCCAGTTTTCAAGAATTAGTAGTCACAGACATCAACAGGGTTGCTGTTTTTATTTATTTATTTTTAAGGGTTTTCTCAACAAAAGGCATGGCAGACTAGCAGAATCTGTGTGTAATCCTCACTCATCAGCCCAGGTTAAATGACAGTATCATTTAACCTTTACTAATTCCCACCTTCTGCCTTCTTGTGTGTTTTCAGAGTCCAAGGACCCCATTTCTGACAGCTAGTTGGAAGCAGAGGTATCATAGATCCAACAGAATCAACCTCTTGATTAATTATGGTCCATACTGATGGTGTGGACAGCGGGGACAGAACTTCCAGGCCGCATCTCAAAGATGTGAAGACATGGAAAGAGCCTCCTACAATCTTGAAAATCTCTTAAGGGATATGCCTGAGGCCCTTGTTACCTAGTAAGGGAAGTTAGGAGGTCTGACTTGTAGTTACTATGATCCACCACTGGGACAACCACAATTCGGGCTTCATTTTCCCTACTGACAAACGGTCAAAAGTATTGATGTAACATGCCGTGGTCACATAGGCTGGATTCTCTGCTAAAGACACTTCATAAAACTGATGAAATATAATTTTTAAACCTTTATCAGCAAAGATTTTTTTAAGTATTTAATACAAAAATTAGTTTTACTATTCCTCTTGGGATCTGTGCTAACATTCTTTTTGAACACTGGGAAATAATTATCAGCATTTGACAGCGACCTTCTTTTGGTGAAATATTCGCCCCAGGGAGGGGTACAGCAGCTGGTCAGGGAAAGCATCTGAAAGCATCATTTGTATTGGTCCTCACTTGCCCACAGGGTAGAGTGATCCCCCTACCTCCCACGTGTCAGGACTTTCACACTCCACACCCAAGTTCTCTCCACTTCTTGGCTCCCACCACCCTCCGCCTCTCAGTCTGTTATATTTCTCCTTGCAGTTTCAAGCCTTTAAAACCTCCCTACTTTTGCCCATGCTGATCCCTCTTCCTGAAGATACCTTCTTATCAGTCTCCGTATGGAAAATGTCGTTCCCTCAAAGGCAAGCTTAAGCATCAACTCCTCCGACAAGCGTGACATCTCCTGTTCTTCATCATTTCTTCCCTCAGCTCCCTAAAACCTTTTATTACCTCTCTCTAATGTGTTCTTTTAAGCAAACTGCCAACCCGATTGCCTCTGACACACAATTACGATTTCCCTGAAAGATGGGGCCATAGCATACCTTAAATTTCCCCAGCAACAAGCGTAGCATCTGGCGCACAGGGCAATCCAAATGTTTGTAGATGATGTAAGGGACCATAAAGATATCAAAAAGCTTATTCAGACTCGCATCAGTCTGCGACAGACCTCAGAGGAACAGGGCCAAGTGTTCACTAGATTTTTATTATGTGACTGTCATAGCATCAGGTGCTTCTCATATGAAACAAAATAATGCTCTGAAATGTCCGTCTGTGTAGGTCGCTTGTGAGCATTGCCTGTACTTGACTCTCCCCTTAGTTGGATCAGTGGCACCCATTTTGCTTTGAGGAGACTTAGAATCACTACAAAAGGGGAAACTGAGGGAAGAAACTACATTTGGTTATGAAAATATCCAAAACAGGCTCTTAGGTGCCATTGCTGGAATGACATCCTGAAAGCCAAAGTTTACATTTGAAATAAAATGACTTCCTTAAGGGAAGAAGGGGGAGCCCCAGTGGAAACAGGATGTTGAGTTTATGCCAAAATAGACTAGAAAGAGAATATAAGAAAGCCCAGCCTCGTTCACTATTAGAAAGACAAGATAACCAGGCTGACAGGAGAGAGTGGCTCCAGAGAGCAGAAAGGGGTATGACCTTGATGGAGGTCAATGAGCTAGGCTCTGAGGGGACCCACAGAGGGAGCCTCAGGTCAGCATTGCCATCCTGCCGAGCTCCATTCCTCCCTCTCAGGGCCACACTAGTGTCAGCGGTTGGAAGCTCCCGTTAGGCCTCAGGTGAGCTCTTCCCTTTGCCTGTGCCCGTGTTCGCTTTATGCTTTGTGTTGTGGTGAAGACCTCCCATCAACAGCTTTATCAATGTCTCCCGTAGGTCCTCTGGCAGATGTGATTCCCAGCTGTGTCCTGGACTTTTCCAAACTTCTCATCTAAACTCTTCAGCAGGGACATGCACATTAGTTTTTCTTTATTCTTTGTTTCTTAAATTTATTGGGGTGACATTGGTTAATAAAATATATAGGTTTCACATGTACAATTCCATAATACATCATCTGTATATTGCATTGTGTGTTTACCACCCAAGGACATACCCATTTTAAAAATCTCAGCTATGGTCCTAAGATGAAAAGTTGGAGACTCTGAAATCTAGAAAGGTGGTGCTGACAAGGCCAGGAAATCCTGGGCATGTGTATGCTGGGACAGGGCTGACGGTGGTAAAACTCATACCCTTTACATATGAATAATTTTATTCAGCCTGTACAGCAATTATACAATATAGTAATTATCATCTTGGGTTTACAGATAAGTGAACTGAGGCCCAAAGAGTTTGAATAATTTGTCTAAGATCCCACCACCTGAGGTGTCAAAATACGACAACAAACATAAAGAAGACATGGCTCCACTCTGCTGTGACGTCTTGTTGTGCGTGTTTGCGTGTTTGTGTGCGTGAATGTGTTTGTGTGTGTATGTGCGCGGGCGTGCATGGGTGATGCTGATGGCTCATGCTGTCTCTGGACTTTACCGGAAAGGTTCATGCTTGTTTCTGCACCGAGCGCTTTCACAAAACTGAGGTGGGCCTGCAACAGCCTCTCCTATTTCCCTCCTTCCCTCTCTCTCCTCTTCACTCCTTCCTTCCGCTTCTCTCTCCATCTTTCCCAGGGTCACAGTTCAGTGACATGCCAAGGAGAAGAGTGTATTTAGAGCAACACTAATGATTCTGGCCACTGGCTGGGAATGTGATCTTCTGGGCTCCTTTCCCAGCTCTCCCACCCTGTGATTTTAAACCCGATTGAGCTCCTGTTTATCCAGCTGTAAAATGCAGGTGATAGTTTCTGCCTCACGAGGACTGGGAAGGAACACTGCGCCGTACCGTGCTTTATGGGCCATAGATGAAAGGAATAGTCAACGACACCTTCATTACACTGACAGCGTTTCCAAACTCACCTGTCCCCCCCTTCTGTTGATGTCAGCACTGTCCTAGAGGCGAAGGTGGTATCTATAGCATCGGACAGGGGAAGGTGTGGGATTGCTCCTCCCCCGGGACGCACAGAATTTTCAATTTAGCTTATGATTCTTACCTAAAATGGGTTTTCTCCAATGCACGGAAAGCCCAAATTTTATCAAATGTATTATCTGAATTTAAAAATATAAATGTTGAAACTTTAAAAAGTACTTTGAGTGTCCACAAATTTTTTTTTTTTTAATTTGCCATAGCCACAGAAAACCCATATGCCACCCCCTAACAACCACCAAGAATTGATCCTTAAGAAGTCCTGGGTGATCTCCCTTAATACGTCAAACTTAAGATTACTCATGGATCAAGTAAATGTGTTGCTTGCTTTTGGATATACTTGGACTATTTCCTTGATTTGAATAATAAACTAGAAAAAAAAGAATCCAGAGGAAAGAGCTCTGTACAGAAGCCAAATAGGGTGCTTTTCTAAAAGGAACGCGAATGGACTACGGCTTCGCCCGCGTGCTGGCCTCTGTCGCTCTGGCGCTCAGTGCCGGGCACAGGTGACAGCTCCCCTCCCGGACCCTGGAAGCACCGAAAGGCTCGGGCTGCCAGGGCTGCGGCCGGGCCGCCTGGGGCTGAGCCCAGCGCCCTGCGGGTGCGGATGCGGAGCAGGCCCTTGCCTGGCCTGAAGAGGCGCTGGCTCGCCTGCCACTTGCCTTCCAGCGAGTTCTACAGCCCAGCTGTGCGAATAGCAGGCAGGTAATGCCTATTATTAAAATAGTTAACAGTTTTGACCCCTGGGAACCCCCCAAAGTGTCTCACCAACTACCAAGAGCCACAGACTCGGAGCAACAGATGGGGGGTGCAGGGCATGAGTGGGAGGAGAGATGTTCCCGGTGGTGCCCCTGCTAACCTGGAGTCCGCAGGGACTGAGGAGACGTCCCGGCGACAACTGCAGCTGAGAAGATACGACGTGTCGCATAGGATGTGTGTGGTTCCAGTGTGACTGACCCTGACTTCTCCGTAGGGAGGGACCCCAGCTTGCTAATGCCAGGTATTTCAGGTGTAAAAACCATCCACATTCGCTTCTACAAATAATCGGTAACTACAGAGATGAGTTGGTTTCTCCGATTCTCCCATCTTGCCGTTATTCCAATGAAATTTATTTTATTTTGACAAGGACATCATGTTAAACTCCAGTTATTCCTAAATAAAAATGTACATTTTCACATTAATAAAAGATCACATGAAGAAGCGATCTTTTACTAATAAAATTACTTTATGGAATGAATCCCTGAGCGTGCACCTTCCAGCTGTGTTGGCCCGGTGTCCCCCTGAAGCACATCACAGATTGATAACTAATCTGCTCTCCCCATCTGGCCTTTGCATCACTCACAGCGCCTCCTGCTTTCCAGGTTCTTCACACTGAATGCACATCCTTCCTGAGAAAACTAAAAAAAGCTATCAGACTTGATCCAATAATGAAAGATACCTGTGAGTTGTGGAATAATAGAAGGTCAAACCATGCCAACACTTTCTAATTAAGGAAGTTGTATACACTATTTTGAACTATCATAATTGTGTCATATTTTATTTTAAATATATCTTATTGATTTTAGAGGGAGAAGGGGAGAGAGAGACAAAAACATCGATGATGAGAGTCATTGATCAGCTGCTTCCTGCATGCCTGAGCCCGCAACCTGGGCATGTGTCCCGACCAGGAATCAACCATGATCTACTGCATCCTAGGTTGATGCAAATCACTGAGCCACACCCAGCCAGGCAATTGTGTCAAAATTTAGAGATTAAATTGTCCTTGCTTACCTATTTGCTTCTGGTCTATGCACACCTGGAACACTGTATTTAATTTAAGATAACTAAGTTAAATGAATGATAGTCAAAAGGGAAAAATGCCAAAAAGAAATGTCCGATGAGTAGGACACCAGAAGAAATGCTTTTTTTTTTAAGGGCAGATTAGAGCAAAACTCATGTCTGAATTGGTGAAGAGACATGAGAAGGATGCGACAAATTCAAACATGATTCTTCTCAAGTTTTCTGCCTAACACTAAACATCTTAACTATTAAGTATATTGACTATTTAATGTTTTTTTGCTATGCTCAAAGATTTTCAGAAAGCATTTATGTAAGACAACAATTTCCTACTTCCCTAGCACCCTCCATTGGTCCCAGTATCTTGTTTCTTCCTATTTCCAGACTACGTTAATTAGAAGAAACCCTCAAAATAATTTTATCTCCACCAAGCTAAGAGCAGGAACCTGAGCTTCTCTCTTTCCATTTCTTCCTCCCACCATCGCTCTTCATTTTACAGGGTCATCATTGTCCATGGGAAAGAAATCAACGTCATAGGAGCCTGTGGGGAGTGAAAGACGTGTGTGTGTAAAGACAAGGAGGTAATGGCCCAATATCATAAAGTTATGTTTGACATTTCAGATTAATAACACTATTTTATACTACATACAATAATTTGCCTTGTTGTTAATAATAATAACAATGACTTTAGATAATAAACTTGCAGGATTTTAATTTTGATCCTTTAGCATAAGTGATATAAGTGCCTGAATACTATGGGTACAAAAAGAGATGTGATCCTGGAGTTTACTTAATTCATGCGTAATGATGACAGCGGTCAACAGAGCAAGGTCGTCGTCTTTGTCCCTATTTTGATGGGAACCGATGTTCTCAATGATGCTGTTCAAGGTCTGCATGTACAAATGGCTAAAAATAGGTTCCTTGATTTAATCAGCCGAGCCAGCCTGAGCCAGGCCAGGGGTGTAAGACAAGGTATGCATTCTGGAGTAAATGAGGCTTGGAGAAGGGCCCAGAAATCAGTGCGAAGGCGGAGTCTGGGCCTGGCACTAGAGGACCTGTCCCCTGTGCAGGGATAAAAGGACAGGTTCTTAGCGTCGTGGGGCCCATTCATTTAGGTAAGATTCAGAGGTAAAGCAGGTTTGCAGCATTCAGGTACCGTTACGACGTAAATATGACACTGTGCAGAATTGATTGGGAACTCAGAAAAACCCAAAGAAATTCTAAAGAATATTCCCATGTGATGTTGTTGTCCCCTTCAAAAAAAGGCTTTTTATTATTGCTCGTGGAAGTCATTGAGAGGTTGTCACCGCTGTGCTAGCAGCTGTTCCAAGGACATAACCTTGAGCGAGTAAGGTGCCGTTGAGATCGTCTGGGTGGGACTGAACCCAGATAAAGCCTCAATCTAAACTCCTAAGATTGTGGTGGGTGGGCGCAGAAAAGCACAGGAAACATTTTGCCTGCGTCACCCCATCCCCTGGTGAGAGCAGCTTGGCTCTAAGGAGGATCTTGGAGGCATTTTCACTCCGTGGGGAAAAGGAGAGTGAAGCGCAGCCAGCGTCGTCGCTGCTGTGCCGTCGGCACCTGTGCAGCCTTCAGCGAGGCTGGGCCCGCGGGGGAGCTGCCCGCGCCCCCCCCCCCCCCCGCGCCCTGCCCTGCCCACCTCCCGTCCCGCGGGCCATGCCCACAGCGAGGAGCCCCCAGGGTTTCAGTCCCATTAGCTGCTTGTCTTGACCTGGGGGGTGGGGGGTAAAAGGGGAAAGATTTCCTGCGAGGGGTAAGCGGAAATGTAGAATGTCCTGCAAAGTTTCAAATAAGCATTTTTTTTACAAGAATCATGAGTAATTTCCCTTTTATTTATCTCTGCCCCATGCTGTCATCGTTATTTTTGAATCATTGGAAATGTCACTAAAGAAAAAAACCAAAGCAATAGAAGAGAAAACAAATATTATAGCGAGAAAAACGAAAGTAATGAAGAAAAGAACTGAAATAAATGCAGCATGGCTTGGCGATTAGAAATAACAGTTTTGGATAAAAGAAAAAATATGTAAATAGGTAGAAAAAGAAACAAACTATCGATGCATTAAAAATAAAATTGATGAATAATTAAAATTAAGGCAGAAAAGGATAAGGAAGATGCGTGCAGGCCATTGAGGGGTAAAGCGTACAGAGGGGGCGGGTGAGGCACAGTTAGGGTGCAGATGCTGGGGTGCAGATGCTGGGGTGCGATGAGCGGCGGGCGCCCAGGGGAAGGCCTGCGGGGAATCGGCGTGCCCTGGGGGCGAGCGGGAGAACTGTGGTCCCTGCTGAGAGGAAGGCTGGGGCACAGCCAGAGATGTCACTCCCTTCCTCCTACCCCCCAGGCCCACCCAATGCTGGCGGACTCGGCATTGACGAGGCTGCCTCCTGAAAGGCTGGCAGTGAGGGAGCAGGGTCCGTGAAGGAACTGTTTCCAGATAATTACATAAAATAATCATTGTGAGAGGAGAAGGTAGATGCATATTAACCTAGAAAGTCAGAACTAGGAGAGCCACCCAGCCCCCGGGTGTGGGAGGGCGAGGGGAGTCATTCTGACTTGCTCGCATCTGCTCTAGTGGACTTACCATCGGGCTGAGTTAAAAAAGGCTCTTATAGGAGGCAATTTAGTCAGGTCCTAGGACCGTTATCAAATATAATACTTCAAGCATCTCTAGAGTGACAAAAAAATCAGCGCTGACAAGCAATTCCCTAGGGGTCCACGGTGAGAACTGATAATAAATGAAAGAAGAGGTTACTGTAATGACTAAAAATTAGGTCCTAAGCGCTATTGATGAACAATTTGGTGAGAAATAGGTCAGCAGATCTTTGTCAAAACCCAAGCTTCTTTGTAACTTAAAGAAAAGGTCAAATTAACTTTAAACCACCCAAATCAATCTGTCTTACGTGGCTTTAGATTGCCTTCATCACAGAACCTAGGATTAGCTGTCCCACGCTAGGAATTAACCTTAGTGGCCCGATTGTCTGTGGAATACTTGAAGATCAACATCAGGTCATGAAAAACACAGACTGAAATTTTACAAGTACAGCTACCAACTTATACTTTGCTTATTATTTTCAGAAAAGCAATTAGACGAAGAAGATATAATTACCCATTTAAAGAAAAGAATGCACTATGGAAAAATCATAATACTATTATCCCACTTTCCAATCTGCCCCAAGGCCATTTGATGATCACGTGGGTTGAGGACCACTCGTGTCTCATATATAACCAGCGCCGACCAAAACGAATTTAAAGAGCACATGTTTTGGTGCTGGAATGGAGAATGGATTCCCTAGTGCCAGCTGGCAGGGCAGTGGAGGAAGACCTGTCCATCTTCATTTATAAAGTAGCTACTTCATAATTCTTTATATAGGTGCTCACATTTGGTCCAGACTCAGATTAATCATGTGGCATTGGGAGTGACAGAATATGCCCCCAAATCCGAAAAGCTGTTTCAAAATACCACTTAATGACTGATCTTGACAACATCATTATTCTATAAATACAGAAAATGATACAATTCTGGGAATTTAAGGGCACTTTCGAAGTTCTGCTTGTAAAATAAATTTATTTTTTTGCTTAAGAGAAGTGAACCTCTGCTAAAACTCATGAGCACACCATCATCTTTTCTGGTTAACATTATCTTCTGCTGTGATGTGGGCCACATCTATCCCATCTGGCTGTATTTCATTTTTACTTGGCCAGGCTGTTTTCAAAACATGAGGAAAGAGGTCATCTCATCAACATTCTAGTTTTAAAATACAACGAAAACCAATAAAATAAGTATTAACACTAACTTAATTCTCTACTCAACAAATAAAAAAGTTACATTTCTACATAATCTGATTTATGTTATAATATTATGGTCAAATAAGAATCTAGCCATGGCTAGTGGACAGAACCCAAAATATATCCTTGTATCAGGCTGGTTTTTCCTGCATTACCATAAACTGTATTTGGGAATGATATTAAATATTTTGTATACAATTGAAAAATCATATGTGTATACATATACACACACATGTAAGTATGCATATATACATGTATATAATTTTTGTAACTAAACTGAGATGTTTCATAATTACCCTTAAAGTTTTCTCTCTGTAAGTCTGTTTTCACTCTCATTAGGAATATGCTAGTTTTGGACCCGGGCCCAAATATTCTCATTATTTGTCATTTAAAGTATGTTTTTTAAGTATTATTACCTGAGTCTAGTTTGGTCTGTCTCGATTATTATAATAGTTGGAATTACCATGCCCCACAAGGTGCTTAAACTACATTATAGTGTTTAGTACTCTGAGAACTTGTCCAAGGTCTCACAGCTGGCAGCTGGTAGAGGCAGGGTTGGAACCCAGGACCCTCTCACTACAAAAGCCATCTTCCTAACCTGTATTTTGCTTCCATGTTGAGTTGTGTTATAGCAGCGCTTCCCTAGTTTTAGTGGGACTGTGAATTAGTGGGGATCTTGTGAAAATGCAGATTCTCGTTCAGTGAGTCTGGGGGAGGGGCTGAGAGTCTGCGTTTCTAACCAGCTGCTGCTGCTGGTTTGTGAGGCATTGTCACCCTGACCCTGGAGACGATCCCCTAACTTTGTTTGCTTTTTACCTCCATGCCAGGATACACGGAATTATACTTTTTTGTAATATATCATCAAGCAATCTCTAGGTAAGCAGTGCCCTATAGAGAAATGAGGATCAGGCTCTGCCTCTATTTTTCCGAAGGTCCTTGCCAGTTGATATTTCTGAGCCAGTGTCTTATGGGATTGTTGAAACATGAGTAGGTGAGAATAAAATCATTATTGTCATCATTATCATCATCATCATTTAAGGTTCACTCAGTGCTTATTGTAATCCTTGAATCAGGCTGAGTGCTTTACATTGATTCTATCAGTTAATCCTCAAAATACATTTATGAAGTAAATTGGGATGTTATAAGATTAGATCACATTCTGTAAATGCCTATGATTCTAAATTATACTGTTAACCTAAAGAATTGCGTATGTCTGAAATAACTCAGCAGAATTTATAAGTTATAAGAGCAACATGAAATTAGATAGGTCATGAAAGATGCATGTCCAATCGTGGCCTCAAGTCAGAATTCCTTTGCTTACTTTGGACAATTATGTAAACTTTTTGAGCCTCAGTGCCCTCTGTAGAGAGAGAAGAGCATTACCTACCTTAGGGTTCATTTGTGAGAATTAGATGGCTTAGTTATGCCAAAAATCTAGTAGTTTTCATGACTGAGTCTCAAATAACAGTCACTGTGATCATCATAACATTAGTGAGAGAATTAAAATATTATGACTGCCTCCTATCTTATTTCACAGAGTGTGGGAAGAAGCAATGAGCTGCATGTGGTCTTTGTAACTTTCCCCCTCAAAATCTGGCACAACATAATCAGAGTCTTGGCTCTTAGCTTTCCCTTTAGAGTTACAGCCCTGGCCTTGATGATTTCCCACTTTGAGTTGATAAAAACAAAGGACATGTTTTCTTAGAACTTTCACAATTTACAATTACTATTTTCTTCCAAACTATCCAAGTTCCAGGCTTAATTTAAAAAATAATTTTTTTCTTAGTTTTAATTGAATTGTAATAACAAAAATATAGCCATCACCGAGATTAAAGTGAATTAACTGTGAAACTATCTTTTCAGAAGCAAATTATGGCATTTACTTGGATGAACAGATCATTGACTTTGGGTATTAAAGTGACCTACTTGTTTAAATGTATTAAAACCTAATTACTAAAATAGCCATGTATGGCATTAACAGATAGTTAGAACCTTTGTTCCTGATAATTGGAAACACCAAACTTCCAAACTGGTTTCTGATGAAGTTCAATGAAAATATTCTAAGGATTATTATGGCAGGAAAAAAACATTTCAGTCAGTCCTGCTCTGGTTCATCCCCTATTTACTGAGCACCTATGCAAAGCCAGGTCCTTGACAAAGGTTTGAAATAGAAAGTTGAATAAGGGGTGCAAAACTTTAAGGAACTCACTGCTTTTAGTCTGGCAGGTAAATATATCAGTGAAAAACTAGAATATAACTTGTATCATAAGAGAGAAGATACCACAATGCCAACATAGGTTGGGTGGGGACATTAGCATCCCCATCATTTCATCAGCATAGAGCTTAGAGTAGAACAGCCTACTCATTACGTAAACAAAGCTTCAAGATAACTCTTCTTGCCTGCCCCCACTGTCCTTTCCTTTCAAATGGGTGGCTCCCCTGGATTCCCATACGGAAATCTGGGGATCACCCTGACAGGTACTGTGTAGAAGACTAGTCCATTCTCTTTGTAGAAGACCTCAACTTAAAATGAGATTTAAAGGCCACATGAAGATTTTTCAGGCAAAGGCTTTAAGCTAGGCAACATCATCCATCATGAGCACGTGCCTGGATAATCTTCTCTTCTGTTTCTTTGCCTACAAAATAGAAACAAAAATTTCTTACATCTCTGCCATGCTGTGCAGATTACATGCTTGAAAAAATCAAGTGAGCTCAATAAATGGCAGTTCTGATGTCCTCTCCTGTGCCGGAAAACTGTCATATTCAGACTTGAGTGGGTACAAAAGGAAATGGTATGTTGAGGGAATGGGGGGAGGGTCTGGACTGGTGGACAGCGAGGTAGGTGTGATGGGAGGGGTTGAGGGGCCAGGGAGGACGGCGGGGGTGGCATCCTTACAGTGGGCTGCAAACAAGTCATACAAAGACTTTCATGCCATGCCGAGGAGCTTGCATTTATCCCATTGGCACAAAGCAACAATGGGTATTTTGTCTTTTTGTCTATTTTTTAAAGCAGAACAATTAGTCAGATTAAAAAATGTGGAGATTTGTCAGTCTGTTCCATGCTTCTATGTCACTGAATGTATTTTGTTCATCTGTTTATTATGTTCTTCAGATTTCACATGTAAGTGAGATCATGTGATATTTGTCTTTCTCTGGGGAGGGGACATCTGTAATAGTTTGAACAATAAACAAAACAACAACAAGAAAAAAGAAAAGAAACAGTGTTATCAGAGATCAGAAGATTGGAGCTCCGATCTTTTATTTTGTTGGAGTTGCTTCTTGCTTTAGTAAAGTAGAATGTCAAGTTAAAAAAACACACAAAACAAAACATGAAACTTAGAGAAATCATCCTGACTGTAGTGTAGAGAATAAATGGAACTGGGAGGGTGAAAGCAGGGGGACCAACTGACGGCTCCTGCACCAATTTAAGACAGAAAGAATGAGAGACAGTTAATTTAGGGTCCAGGATAACTTATAAATACATTTGAACAGGCTTTATTTTGAGAACACTTAACCTACTACTCTTAGAATATTTATTAATTGGTTTAATTCCCTGGGCTTTTAATCCTATGGCGTTTCTGTTTACTGATTATGTTCTGCCTGTAAGATTACTGTTGTTTCATATGAATTGTTCTTAGACGTGAAAACTCTTTGTTTCTTGAGGGTAGGGATTTTTTTGTTTTGTGTGTGTTCCCTATAAGGCCTTGTGCAATGCCTAAACTTGCTAGGGCCTTGATAACAGCTCGATTGAGTAATTAGGGTTGCAATCATGTAAACAAGGAAAAAAGCTAAAATTGTTGAAAACTATTGAATATAATGCTAAATATTATTGGTCATGCTGTGATAGATATATATATATATATATATATATTTAATTCTTTAATAGCTTCTACAAACTATTTATTCATCGATCATTCAGTCCAAATGATTTGCTGTTCTCAAAGCAAATAGCTTTAACATATATGAAAAGTGCTCCACTATCACAGACAATGGTGATCAAATAAACACTTTGGGTGCAAAACTCAGAAAAAGCACACCGGTCTGCTGCAAAATACCTTGAATTTAATATTGATATCACAATGCCAATTCATGAATCATAAATGCACAGCCACTTGTTGGCAAAAAGAAAACGAGATGTCAAGGGCAGATGAATCCACCGGCGAAGCGCTCTTGGGCGGCAACTGCTCTTTGCTGATCTCCGTGTAACTTGAATGGACCAGCCGCTGGCGGTCCACCGCGGCTCGGGCAATGGGTGGCATGGGTGGCTTGCCTTTTCTTTGTTCACCTTGCAGCCCAAGGGTGTTTGCAATATTAAAAAGCACGCACACGCGTGCACACACGCACCCCGCAACAGAAAGCCCGCCCCAAGGATGCCATATGGCAGGGCCCCGCTCCCGAAACCCAAACAAAGCCCCAGCGGCAGGGCCTGTGCTGGTCTGTGGCCGAGAACTTGGGCTGACATCAATTATACTTTTGAGCCTGAACGGAATTGAACATAAGCTTGTCAGTTGGCACTTTGGAAGAATGAATTAAGCCCAGCCTGTGTTTCCTTATCACTGACTCTACCAGCCAAACCGTTTTGTGCTTGCCTTTGACATTTTAATTGGGGGAACTAGGGTGGCTTTTTTCAAAGCTGTTCTTGGATAGGTAAGCAAAATGCACGTTATTTCCTGGGTGTATGATTTGGATAATTCCAACATTTTTTTGCCAAGAAATCAATGTTACGTAATGGAAGGTCAGATAATAAAAAGTGTCTATCTATAAAAACTTGAGTTAATCAATTTTAATTATAGACACTTTTGTTTCTGTTTTGTTATATTTTGTTTTTGTATTGAATCAGTTCCAAAAGTATTTTAGGAAACAGTTGGAGAAGTTACTTTGCCAAATTTTGGATAGCCACAGGCTTACAGACGTTTTTTCAATGAAATTAAATTTTAGAATATTATGATAAATTAGCTCTCAAATAAATATTCACTTAGCTTTATAAGATGATTTTTTAGATACATTCCTAAATGTTAAGTAGCTCTTCACATGCTTATATTGCCAGCAACATATATTTTTAAGCTATTAATAGAAAAAATAAACATCTATTTTTGGTACTTTTGTGCATCTTGAAGAGAGAAGATTTCTTTCCAATATTTATTTATTTACCACTATAATTATACTTGTTTCTACTATTCTCTCTTCCTCTGGCTAAATATTCATCTATGTTTGAAATTATTATTGTGGAAAAAAAATGAGACTCTGCTGAAAAAGATATGTGTCCTCCATTAAAAGGTACAGGGAACATGCATTTTGAAGCATTGCATTTTAATAAACACTATAAAATCATGAATGCCCATTAAAACAATTTGTGGGTTTCAAACAATTTTACTTGATGCTATAATATATTGTCTTATTAAATCTTAATTGAAGTTTCTAGAACAGATTTCTCTAGAAATATTTTCTCTGAAAACTTCATTTAAAATTTTGGATTAGGGCAGTTGTAGGACTGAGCATGTTTTAAACGAGATGGAAGATGGTACTGGAAATTGTGAACAGATCCGTTTCTTGTGTGAGCATACATAATTTCCTATTTTTGCCAATATTAGTAAGAACAGTTCTTTAAATTCATGAACAGTTTTGATCTTTTTCCCCCCAAAATGCCATGGTTGTCACTACATGGCACATAATTGTTGGCGAACTGTTCATTTTGCTGGTAAAGAAGTGAGCTTTGGTGGCCTGTCTTCTGGGGCTGCCCTTCCAATACGGAACCACTGGCCCCACATGGCCATTTACATTTAGATTTAATGTAATTTAATTAAGTGGCAATTGAGCACTTGACAGTTGGCTAGTTCCACTGAGAGACTGAATTTTCCGTTGGACAGTGCAGATGCAGAACATTTCCATCAGGGTAGAAAGCTCTGTTTGGCAGTGTTGTGTTTTAGTTTGGGGTGATACTGGTGGCCACTCACAACTCAAAGCATCCTTACTCTTCAGGATACCTAGTCCTAATCTTCTAAGAAGAGTATAAAATAATATCCCTGCTTGAGAAGCAAACTTTGAGGTAATGAATGGTTGAGTGAGTTGCCACAAAGTCTCACAGAGGATCAGGAATGAAATAAGTGTTCAGATACGTGATTACAAGACTATATTGCCTCAAAAGTAAATGTCCTGTCTCTGGTATGTGGGAACAACACATCCTGCTGAATAGTTTCAGATTTATCCCAAACAGCTGCTATTGATATGCATATGGCAACTTATTTCAAATGCTGGTTGTGGACCACCCTCTAAGAAAAAACAAAAAACAAAACAAAACAACCTTTGGGTACCTATTATGAGTCATGGTTTGTTCTACCAGTCAGCCCTAGACCTCCCAGGAGCAATAGATTAATATATTTTCTCAAACATATTAGAAAAAAAAGAGTAACTATAACTTGGAAAAAGTCTTACAGAAACTCTACCTGAAATTTTTCTTTTCTGATTCTTTTCAGCCACTTTCTCTTAGAACTGTGAATCATAAATACAACTCCTCTCTTAACCTCTACAGTCCACCACCCATCTCCCACTCAGTCCTACTTGCTTAGATGTTAGAGGGTAACACATTTGAAATCGGTGTGTTGAAGTCTTTACTGTCTCACAAGAGCCAATTGTTAGCACAACTTCCCAAATCTTCATTTAGTGATATCACGTTGGAAATCAGCCACACTGGGAATATTTACATCATGGAAATCAGAAAGTGCTACAAATCGGAGTGGCTCCACCATTGGACCCTGTTCATTAAACACCGCGAGGGCATCACTGAGTTTAAAGATGTGGAGAAGCCTTTCCTACAAGCCACAGCCTTCTCTACTCATCTACAAAGGTTTAGGCATGCAGTGGTTTTGGCAGAAATCCTGAGTGGAAAAAACATAAAGACAACCGTCAGGAAATATTGAGTCATCAAAATTATGGCTCAGCCTCTTTTAGCAAGTAGTTCAATAAACGGAAATACACAATTTCATTCCTGTTATCCAGGAATTGAGGGGCTGAAGATTTATGTTGACTTTCATGATCAAGTTTTTAGCATAACAAAGCAGACAAGGGCACTCTATCACCTACATACTTATTTTTTATCTATGCAGCCACTTTCTGTGCCTATAACGCATGACTGACACAAACCCGAGGTAGCTCATTTGTGTCTGCCAACACTAATGAAAACCTTAAGACAGAGTTCATCATGGTGCTTGCCTACAACAGGCTTCTGAAATTGAGATATGCGTATTTCCCTGAATGGTTCATGTAGAGATTTACTTCATTAAATAGGATCCTACAATTTCCTTAAAAATAGGTCTTTCTCCGATTTGGAAGAGTCAGGCAGGAGAGAAATACTCCTTTTCACAATAAATGGGAGAATGCAAAGTATGTTTTCATAACCCCAGGCTTCCATTGTCTTCAGCATCTCTGGCTTATATATAACAGGATGTCTAACATGAGCAAAAAGGAAATAATCTAAGCCCAACTTCCATATTTCTGGTTATTATAAAACGTTCACAGCTAGATACTGATAATGAAGAGAACAGCCAGCATATTACTACTCCAGGTCTCCTTCATGCCGAAGCCCGCCGAAGCGCGTCTTGAAGAATCGGCCCTCGGATGGTATTAGATATTCGTGCACGACGGCTGATTTAGACAATGACATGTGTGATTAGAGTCATTAAAGGGAAGAGTCGTGTAACTTGGTGGCCCCGATACTGCCCTGGGATATTTGTGAGCCCTGAATCTGCTAAAATAGCTTGTAAATGCTGGTCACTATTTACAGAGAACACATTACACGCTGTATGTTATAGCCCACCGGCCCATAATAACTATAAAACTCAAAATAATTCACTTTACCATGGGCAACTAAAAACAGACCTTACATTTATACTATAACATTGTTCTGATTTGAAAGAAGTTGAAACAATTTAGTATCCTGCATTAACATTTTATGTGTTTAAAAGCTTTATATTTCCCCATACCCTCTCAGTTCACAGTTTCACTCGTTCTTTTTTCTTGGATTCCATGACAAATTTTGCAGTAAAAAAAAAATAAAAATAAATCACAGAAATAAATAAGACCTGTTTGTTCTAGATGTAGCACTCTCCACGTGGGAGAAGTACAGGGACCAGGAATATTTACTTACAAAACTATTCAAGTCATAACGGAGGATAGTTTTCTGAATCCCATTGGGTTCAAAATTATCAGCAGTTCCTCCACATACTGGCTGAACATTTTAAACTGGGCAAAAACTTGCCAAATATAGACATAAATGACAATGATCCATCTTGAGCCCCTGGCCTTGTTTTAAAATATTGTATAAATATATTTGAAACTTAAAGATGTTAAAAAGTGGAAGCTGAAAGACATGAGAAACAAACTTTAAAGAATTTATCCTATAGAACTATTTATAAAGATCTCCATTAAATGTGTTTGAAGTGGCCAAACTTAGAATAATCTGAATGCTTATCAATAAAGAAAGGTAGACTGGATTTTTAACTCATCTGATTTATAAAATGTGATTCAGTGATTGAAAAGAAGGGGTTAGGTCTAAGCTGCTGTTCTAAAGTGTCCTTAAGTAAGAAAAGCGAGTTGATTATAAATACATACTGAAAATTGTACTTACATAAAACAAATGGCCAAAAACGTACATAAAATAGCTCTTTCAGCTCTTTTCCACTTAGCTGATGCACCTAGCTCATCTATGTTACCTGTTCTCTCTATAAAACATGCAAAAGAGACACGAATGGCTCCCTGAAAATTGTTTCCTATACGGTCATCCATAAAGCTCCTACCAATAAGCATTCGCGCACAAAGGGTTAGTTGTGTTTGTTCCCAAACCTCCTTGTACCAAGTGCTATTGTTATAGCAATTTTCACATTTTATTCAATGCTATAGAAAGTGTTTATAAGTGAATGTGATTAAAAAAAAAGGGGGGGGGGGTTGTTGCTTCATGAAAGCTTAGTTAAAAAGTTTGGAAAGACTCCGTAAATGAAAGTCACTGAAAATACATATTGAGAATTTAGACATGGGCAAGAAGGCTGTGAGAAGAACAGGGAAGAGACTTGTTAAAATCTGGAAAAAGGCTACACTAAGTTGCTTAGGAAATGCCTTAAAATGCTTGATGACTTGAAAGAAACCAAAATGCCCCATAAAGTCTGGTTCTGCCAGATGCCTGTGCCAGTGGTGGGGTCCAGGGCTGCACCAGCCGGGGGGAGGGCCCCGCTCTTTCGGACCGAGAGGGACTCGAACCCGGCCAGGAGCACCTCTGAGTTTTCTTCGTCTGTCATTCCCGTTGCTCTGTGTTCCCGTATCATAGGCTTGCTTTGCCCATTGCTGTGCCCATTTCAGCGACTTCAGACAGACCTGGTCTCGGTGCACCAGGCCTCTCGGGAATATGCCCAGGTCTCCAGCTTCCACTGAGACCGTCTCCACCAAGCCACTCGAGGGTCCTCAGCCCTCTGCGACAGAGACAGCAAGCTGACTTGAAACACGGTGTCGTATCTTTAGCCAAGGCCAGGAAAGCTCTCTCTGGACAGACGACCGACTCCTTGCACCCAGACAGTCTGTTCTGCACTCATCGCCGATGCTGAAGAAAGCCGATTGGTCCAGACTCCATCCACGGACAGGAGTGTTCAGGACAGACACCTGCCCAGGGCACTGCCCTCCACTGGCCCAGAAAGGAGAGGACAGAAAGTAGACACCGTGTTTCCGACGTGTATGAATTTATTTTAGATTAGCTCTCTTAATGGAAAAGCATGGGGCAATGAGTTAACCCCCACCGTCAGCACTTTCCCAGAGGAAGGAGAGGGAAAGGACCTAGCAGTAGACTGAGAAAACCCATCTTCCAGGCAGCTTTCTGGTAAAAGCTGTCCTTTGGTAGGAAGGGTTTGGCCTACTGGGCTGTGACAGCATTTTTTACCGCCTGGCCACCATAATCTTTCGGATTCACTCCCTCTCCTGGTCCCTTGATTTCACTCCCTGGCCTGTTAAAGCCCAAATCCCAAACCCCAGTCTCAGGATGATAGGCCGTGGATCTTTACCTCCCATATGTAATGACTGCCGTTTCTTTTTCTCAAGCCTTTATTCTGCTTCTAGAATCTGCTGGGTTCATGGAAGGAACTTCTTTGATCTTGGGTTTAGACAGAATATACTTGCCAGAAGCCCCCTTTCTGCTCTTCACCCCTCCTCCCAGCCTCACACTGGTTGACACCTTACCTTTGCAGATTTGGCTCCGGTCATCCCCTTGAAAGACATTTATCCCTAACCTCTCCCACCCCCTGTCCCCGCCAGCCAGCTGGGCTCACTCTTTTCTTCCAGGGGTTAGCAGCTCGTGTTCCATCACAGCTGTGACATATTCCTGTGAGTGACTGAAAATCAGTGTCTTCATCCTTCAACCACAAAGGGCTTACTCCCTACACCCAAGAACCTTAACTGACTCTCAAAAAAAATATCCACGAAGCAAAGTCTTATGTAATTAATTGATAATTTAGGTTGTATACACTCTACATTTTGTAGTAATTCAGAGAAAAGGGAGTTTGTGGGTGTTTTCATTAGTCAGACAATGGAGAACGTGAGGTTTTTAAATGACCCCTCCAATACAGTGTTTGATTTAAAAATATCGAGAGACATCAGGTGAATGATCACAAATATCCCAGGACCCAGGACCAACACTTGCAAGCAGTGATGGAGATTATCTGAGAGCGAGGCTTGACTTTATTTCTAACGGATCACTAGCTAAGAATAACTACAACTTTGAAATGAACTTAAGAACCAATGTCACATTTTTAAAAATATATATCTTGGGGTTTGCATTAGAACCAAACCAATTTCAGAAGAAACTCTGGGCCAGGGAGCTGGTTTGAGGAAACGGAGGCCATGATTTAACTTTCATGAAGTTTTGTCTTAAAGGTGTGGTAGCCAAGTAGCCGTATGTACCTGGCATCTTTTATTTCTTCCCACTCCAGTCTCTTATTTCCTTCTCTAGAGTTATTATATATTTTGAGGTTATTTTGGTCTGTTTTTGCTTTGTTGTAGTTTTACATATACTACTTTGACAACCTAATATTTTTTCACCATTTGGGAAAAGATGAAAGCAAGCAAATAATAAAACACATGCATTTTCTATGACTTAGGAGTAATATAATACATTTTAAAGTATCTTTTATGTACTTATAATGGACTAAAAGGAAAAGGAACTGTGGAAACACAACTCTTTGAAAATGCAGTTGCTTTCTCCAAACCTAATACTTGAGGAGCAGTACAGACTGTTTGACAACTATTTTGGGGAAAGATGAAGGAAAAAAAGAAAAACCTCACTAGCCCACATGCACGGGTGGAGCTAAAGCATAGCAAGAGGAACTCCACAAGGCAGACAACGATGGGACAACTATATGTTTTGTCTGCCTTTTGAGTAATTGAACATCTCAGGGTAATTAAAATGGTTGCGTCTCATTAAAGCAGGTGTGTTAGGTAATATCTGATCCAGACTCTTAAAAGCTCAGCCTTAGATCCATGTTTTTTCTTTCATGTTGACAAAGGGAAATAAGTAAATGAATTTTGTAGACAGTCAACTACACTCAATCAAAAAAGGAGCTAGCATGCTGGTCCTAGTTATTATTTGACAGGAAAGCCCACAGATACAGTTAGGAAATTATTTTTATCAACTTCATTGAGATATAATTTACATATAATTTATCCATTTAAAGAGTATAATTCGATGGATTTTAGCCTAGTCTTAGTGTTGTATCACCACAATCAATTGTGGAACATTTTCATTCCCCCCAAAAATCCCAGGCTCTTAGTCATGATCCCTCCTACTCTGTGACTATTTCTCCCCTTGTGAGGATGCCATACTTACGGATAACAAATGTTGCTCCCATAACACTGTCCACAGTACGCAGTGGAGCTACCTGCTAACAACAGTGTCTCTAGTATCCAATGTTGTTAACGGAAATGCAGTTGTCCTTCTTAGAAGAGGAACACTGTAATTTCTCTTGAGTCTGTGGTGATCCTTTTAAGTCCAAGAGGAATTGTTTTCATTATTTCCTCTCTAGACTATTGACTTCTTTGGGCAAGACTGACCCTGGGCAGCTGAATTATAAAATGATGTCACAGGCAATCCCAGTAGTATCTCAGCACGAACTCAGAGGTTGAAGAACAAACTTCACTGGAAAATTTTTAGCAGGACTAGATCATCTTTATATGGTCATAGGTTCAACCTGGAATTGATGACTGTCTTACTCTAAGAGCCCCTGATGGCAGGGCTTCTACAGAAACCTCAGGACCTGTGATAGCCCAGAGCACGGAGCAGGGCCCTGCATGCACATGGGGCTCAGTAAAGGTTACCGCCTGACTGACAGCCTCTCCCTGGATGCCCAGGCCGAGAGATTTGCAGAACATTTCAGTTTGTCGCTGCCACAGTAATCAAAGGATAGCAGAAGGGAAGTGTTTTCATTGAGGTCAGCTTTCAGCTGCTATAAATTAGTCATGGATCACAATAGGAAAGGAAAAGGAGAGTTACATATAATGAGAAAGAGGGAACCTATATATATGTGTCATTCATGACTCTATTTTGGTTATATGTTTTACCTACCAGATTAAACCAATGGAAAGTGCCAACACTACCATCCATGAGTATGGATCTGGGACTGGGCTTCTCCTCATAAATTAATAGGGGCATTTCTGTGGCCAACATTGAGCAATTAAATATCCTTTATAGTGTGTTATCATTTTGTTCTGCATATTATTCTGGGTACCTATAATTAAACCATTGTGAAGCATCAGAAACACCCAAGAAAAGAGGAGCCGATAATGTGGCTGGGAAACGGCACACAGCAGATGAATAATGAAGCTGAGCAGATAAGATGCAGTAAAGTCACCTTCGTTTTTTTAAATGACTATTTTTGCAGGGACAGAAAATTCACTTCACTTCTCATATCATATCCTCTCTGCATTCTAAAGGTGATCAAAGTTCTGATTGCTAAAAGAGCCAGGTCAACTTTTCCCCGTGGATTCCTATACAAATAATGGAACATTGTGCATTTCATTTCTAAACGGGTTTGATTGCTGAAATTCAGTATATAAATCTGGGTGTGGAAAAGTTAACATGAAAATCATGGAGGAAATTTAGGATAAAGATAATCATTCAGATTTCCAAATTATTGGCTCCTCTTTTTTTTTTGAAATAAGTCTTTCGTTTTAATTCTTGATTATAGTTGCAGTTAAAAATGCTACATCACCCATTAATTCTATGATAATGTTAACAGCAATGCCAATTTTAAAACTAATTTAGAATATTTGCTTAAGAGTCTGATGCCACCTTCCAATGCTCCTTTCATTTCCCATGTATTTTATTCTTAATTTTATCAGCTCTAATGTTCTTCAACTAGCCGCCTGTCTCCTATGATTGTAATCTTCCCTGTATTTTAAATCTTGAAAAGTATAATTCATAGTTACAAGCCATTTCTGGAGGGCAGCTGCGTACAGGCTCCTTACTTAAACCTGTCCCATCCACCGGCCCTATCAAATGGAATATTTCCAATTACGTGAATGAGCATTCAAGGTTTCCCACTGATAGACTTGACTGTAAAACTGATTAACTTTGAGGGAAGGAAAAAATAAATGCACCTATCTCAACACTAAAAAAAGAAAAAATAAATAACTAGGGCAAAACGAAATAAACTACAAGTAATGCGATTTTTCACTCCCCAAATTAACCTAGTGCCTAAACTATGGAATTCCAGGACACTTTTCTTTTTATAACTTTCCTAACAGTTATAACATTTGTAATTACCTGTTTAATGCCTCTCTAGCCTGATAGGAAAAGGCAGGCTATACAGTCCGTGAAGGCAGAGAGCAGTTATCTATCTGTCCTTTGATGTACACACACACACATATACATATATATATACACGTAAATACATATATACATTATATTATGTATATCTTAAGCATCTGGCATAGTGCTGGAAACACAAAAAATATCAGAGCACGTGGGCCGAGTGAAGATGCAGGAGGAACGGCCCGGTGCTGGCCCTGACCTGTTGAACGTCCGTCGGGCCCGGTGAGGGGCCCGGAGGGCAGCCTGGCTGGGGCGGAGGCGGAATCGCTGGGCGTGCTCAGTGCCTAAATCTTTGTGAGTGCTCAATAAATATTGACAACAGCAGGTTGTAAGCCTCAGGGAAATAGTGAACAGCTGTCAGTAAAAAGGATAATGGTCATATATTTAATCAATTTGCATTACAAGTGGTTTAACTGAATTTCCATTCATTCTTGGAGCAAACATGCCTCTGAATTCACGGTATGGCTGGTGTCACGCTCAGCATTATTAGTTTAAAGTCTTACTAACTAACTTTTTGATGTTCTGTTAGCGGCAAAGCAGCCAAACATGTTGTTCTCACATATTAAGTTAAAAAAAAAAAAGTATAGCTATTTACAACTTCCATTCTACAACTGTATCTTTATGTCATTTGCATTCACATGCTTGCCCATCTATAAAAAAAGAGAATTGTTACTCAGATTTTTAACCCAAATTCACTGCAAAATTGCATGTCATCAGCACCAGATTTAAAAATTCTAACAAAGATTTTGTTAGCTATTTCTAAAATAACTAAAAAAATTGGGTAAATATATTAGATAAATATAAATATATCATTTGATATATTTTCAATAGCAAGTCTTAAGAAAGTTAATTAATACAACATAACTAGAAAAACAGATAATATCCTGAACATTTTAGTGCTTTTTTTTTTTTTTTTTTTTTTTTTTTTACCACATAACACATTTTAGGTGATCTTATTTTAAAGGAGAGTGAACTATATTTTAATGACAATCAATTTTTGCTCATGTATAGAGGAAAAATTAATAGCAAAACTCAGCTGTCCATCCATGTTTTGTGGAATTTCTGCTCACGTATCTATGTATTACAACGGAAGGAAATAGCTTCTGTTGAAATGAGTTGAAAGACATAAATATTGGCTCTGGATTGAAGTTTCCAATGATCAATATTGATATAAATTAATCAAGTTAATTCCCAACTTGAAATTCGATGCTGCTTCCAGCTCTACCCGGTTGCCTACAGGGTAAACGTCAAACCATTTACAAGACATTCAACATCCAGTCACCTGTTTTTCAGCTTTAGCTCCCTATTTCCACCTGTCCTGGCCACCAGCGTACTTTATTCCAACCACACTAGCCTACTGGCCATTGCCCGCAGAATGAAGTGTCCCTCTCTCAAGTACCTTTGCACACATGCGTGTGTCTTTTTGACAAATGTCCCCTACCCCACTGATCACGTTCTTTTTTAAGAACTCAATTAAAATGTCATTCCTTCTTTGCATTTGCCCCATGTCACCCAGTTTATTTTCTCCTCTGTGTTGCGTGGCTCATTTTATACTTCTCGCTTCAGTTTAAAATTATACTTCTGTGTCCCTAACAGAGTGTGGACTTGCTAAAATCTGGGCTCATGTCTTAGAGGCTTTTTAACTACTCCAGCGCCAAGCACAATGTCCGTTAGTTCTTCAGTCCATGCTCGATATTAAAATTGTTATTCTAGTACCATCTAGTTGTCCCAGAAGGGAAGGGAGTCCTTCTCAGCGAATGGAGTCGCATCCCTCATAGTGACGTCAGGGAAGGAAACAAGCCAAATGATGTGGCCACCCCGTTGCTCTGATATTCGGACTAAATTTCTTGGTCTTTACTTGACTATAATAGCAAAGATGTCGTGTCCCATTTCCCCCCAATTTGCTACCTTCTACCTTGTTGCGGAAACAGTCACCTCTGTTCTTTTGTGTGGAAATAGTCACCTCTGTTCTTTTGTATCACCAGTTGTATCAAAAAGAGGCCTGACTTTGATGTCATTAATAGTAACACAGAGGGGGTTTTGCTTAACATCACTGCTAACTGTCTGAAAGAAATATGTTAATTAAACTGACTAATGATGCTACATTGGATGGTTTGAATTCACAAGTGGGGGCGGGGAAGGTAATATAAAAATGATCTGAAGAGGTTAGAAATGTGACCAGGAAAGAAAGTAAAAAACCACCAACCTCCTATTGGAAACATGCAGACTAACGTCTGTGTACCCGTGGGGGACGTTAAGCCGAAGCTCAGCTGCTCTGCGTGGGTTAAAATAGATTACAAGTTTCTAATTCTTTGAGGTGCTATGTAAATGCCAAGACATTATTAATTTTTAACGAAGTAATGATGATTTCTATTAACACAGAATTTTTTTTACAGCAGATCTTAGAACGCACAATATACACTAGGCCATATTTTTTGAGATCAGTAAATGGAAAATGGTATTAACCTTAGTCTACAGATTGGGAAAACTTTTAACTTAAAGAAGAACTGTACGATTTGTTCAAGGTCAGTGGAAGAGCTATCGACTCCTAGTCTTAACAGATAATTACTAAGATTGTGTTTAAATATATCCATGAGTTGCAATTGTTCATCTGCCTAGTTTAATCCTTCCATTTACCTAAAATTCTATTTAGATACTAGGGATACCTTTTTCTAAGATCAATCGCTACGGCTTAACCTTCCTCTTCCAGCTGCTGGATATTCCTAACCTGGCAATTCAGCTCAGAGAGACTTGGAGGCAACAGCGCTGGAAGGAATGCTGAGCTTGAGGCACTGGCGCCTGGGGATACACCACGGCCTGTTCAGAAAGAGTCCTGCTGTTCCTCATGAGTGACTGTCACTGCCTGAGTTACCTGGCACACACACGCGTGCACGTGCACACACACGCCTGCCTTGTATGTAACTGGCATTCCTGGGCGAAGGCTGCCCCTGAGAAGAGCACACGGACAAGCGTCCCAGGGGCTGGTCAAGCCAAGTGGCACCAGGGAAAATTCCAGAACAAACTAAGGCAGAGAGGGAGAGGAAAGAGCTCGGCCGTGAGCGTGCCCTGAGATTGGAAAGTGGGAAGGACAGGACCCTTCCTCAAGACAACTCAGAGGCTGCAGAGCCCTTAAGTGGAGGGGACCGAGGAGGACTGGGTGAAGCAGAGGAGGCCGCACCTTGCAGGACGCTCGGGCCACAGGCCTCCCCCTGCGCCAGAGGGATACAGTTCTGCCCCGGCCAGTGTGGCTCAGTGGGTTGGGCATCGATCGTCCTGTGCACCAAAAGATTCCTGGTTTGACTCCAGGGTTCGATCCCTGGTAGGTGGCCTGCAGGGCAGCCAATGGATGTCTCGCTCTCGCATCTGACATTTCACTCTCACATCGATGTTTCTCTGTCTCTCCCGGTGACTTTTTCCAGAGCTAGTATAACTTCCAAAAAGAAAATACCTTATGTGTTCAATATGGTCATGAAGAAAGTGATTTAATTAAATCGTGACCATAATTTTCTCTTTCCAGAATTTCTAGCCACCATGGGGGCCCACTTTGATCTCCCCTGATCTCACAAGCCAGAGCACACCCCCATCCTCTCATGATTTGTATTAGGCCTTTCCTGGTACTTGATTTTCTTCGCAGTACTCACCACAATGGGTAATGGTACTGTTCATTTACTCAATTATTTTCGCCTTCCCCAGTTACACGAGCAGGCAATGCCTGCAAATGCAGAGGGCTCTGCCATTTAGCAGAGCCAGCTTGTGCTAAATACTCAATATATATTTTGAAAATGAGTAAATATTATATATCATACTTTACACTTAGAAATATGTAAAGTACCGTGGGTTTTGTGTGTGCTTCTTCTGAATTTGTAAAATACTGGGGGGGACCTTCCCCCCCTTATAATCTATTCACCAAATGGTTCCACCTTACTCCCTCTCTCTTCCCTTGCGTGTGTGTTGTTTTACCTCTGAGTGGCATTACCCTTTTTTCACATGCAAGAATTTTTAAGTAGCTGAGGGAAGTATTTATATTTCCATAATTTTTAATTCTTCTACTTCAAGAAAACATTAGGGCAGCTTGATTGATGATGCAAAGGCTGGATGCTGAGGCAGAATAAATGAGATTCCAGGTGCTCATTTTAGCTGCCAATTGTGTTTAAAAAATATTATAAAACTCTCACTGCCTTTATATGGTGGGGCCACAGGCAGAGCTTGAGGAAACCTCCCTGAGATGCCTGGATCCTTCCACACTCACCCTCTCACCCTGGCCTGCCTGGTCTTTCTTCCTTCATGCCCCCGATGGGGGTTGGGGGAGCTGCCAATGTGTGCATGGTGCCCCCCCCCCCCCCCAGCATGCTTGGATGCTTGGAGCAGGGGAGATCGCTTCCCTCGATTGTACGACTTCTTGCCTTTTCCCCAGGAGTTTTTTTTTTTTTTTTTTTAGGAATGAGACATAAAATTTCAAAATAACTATTTCAAAATAATAGGTTGGGGCAAAAGCAGGTTTACAGTTTTGAGTACGAAAAACAGAGTTTATTCTTGTGCTATTATTTATTAATTACTGCATTATTTCTCATACAAACCACTGTAAACCTACTTTTGCCCCGCCCTCTATTGGTTGTGAGCACCTCTGTCTCATTGGTTTTGAATCCACCGCAAACATGGTGCTAAATTAAAACAGTTTGACCATTCATTCATGAATCCATTCTTTCATTAACATGTTGTTTCCAAGTTCCAGACACCTTTCCAGACATTGGGGACGCGATACGCCCAGGTTGCCAGAATGAAACAGAATTTCAGGATGAAAGGACAGCCACTCCAGTGTGGGAGGCTTCCCTGCGAGGGGAAGTGTGGAGCTGGACGGTCGGCTCAGGGCCCGCGGGCAGGGCGCTCTGCGTGGATGTGACAGGCAGAGCCAAGCAGTAGAGTGAGCTGCGAAGCACAGAAAGAACCAGTGTGGTTGGGACACGGTGGCTCATGAGAGGCTTGACAGTGACATTTCTTAGGCACCCCTGACTTCACAGCATAGCCAGTGAATGACTAGTGAGTTCCAATTTGTCGTATTTCTGATACAAACGTAGGTGATAATGCGCTTAACCCACATATTATACGGAGCATTTAGCCTAGTAGAGAGACACAGGATATCACAATGAATTACTTAAAGAGACTCCTTAGTCCCTGTACTTTATGCTTTTAATATTACCAAAATCTTTTCACATGCTTTTTTTCAATTAAGTCTTTTCCTTTGCTTCCTGCTAACAGCGTGATGATATATTCATAATAGTTTACAAGGGTGCTATTAACAAGTAATACGGTGTAGATTCAAAGGCAATAAAAACTTTATTAATAAAATAGGAGATTTCACAGTATCATCAAACCAAACTCCCTTTTTGTATGTCCTGCCAACCATGATAACAATACCCTTGAGCACAGGAATTCTCCGAATCTCTCTGGGGACCCACACGCAGGCCCCCCCTTTTGTGGGGCAGAGAGTCACGGGCAACATCATGCCCTTGGAAGAAGAGGGGGTTTGCATAACATGAGGGTGATAGCTTATCTGTGCCTGTGCTGCTTCTTCCAAATACAGCAGAAGAAACAGTTCTTTCCCCTGAGTGTGGCCCAAGCTGGCATCCCACGGGGGGCGTGGGAAAGAGCCAGGCCCGAGGCAGAGCACCCCGCTGCGCCGCCTCCGATGGGGAGTTTCCATTATTTCCCCTGTGCGCTGCGTGTTATTCATGTTGGCATGTGTGCGGTTAGTAACAGAGCCACGAAGCTCAGGCGATTCTCCCACACAGGCAGGTGGGTAGAAAACAAACATTAAACGGAGAGTCCATGCTCTGCAATACCACGCGGGCCTTACACAGGAGGAATCGAGGTTCCGGGCGATGACTTGTTCAAGGTCACTCAGCTATGAAGTCATAGGGTCAAGACTGCAATCAGCCAGAAATTGTTATTATATATTCTTTACGCTCACAATATAGTCTCTCTGCTAAAACTGTTACCATTTTTATTCTACAGTGAGGAAGAAAACTGCAAATTATTTTATTGAAAAATAAACACATTAAAAAGGCACTCTTAAAAACTCCACTGAGCAAAGCATTGAGGACGTGATCACCTGAGGGCTAGTTTGGGGAAACTCGAATCTCACCCCTCCTCACAGACTGCTCGTCCCGTTACGTATCCTATTCCTCTTGTCTCTTCCTCTGTCCAACTCTGAAAAACCTGATGTTAGCAGTTTGTGCATGTCCACGCCACTCTGGTCTTCCTCACAATGATACTTGTGCTTCTGTCTTGTCTTTAAGGAAGAATAAAATACTTCGCTGTTTCAAAGAAATTTCAGGTAACATTGGAACCCGTAGAGTGTCTGCTTTGCTGAGTCTGAGGCCTTCCTTCCCTCTTAATAGTGTGCCCTACGGCAGTTACAAATAGTCAGGGGATGCAAAGGACAGCATCGAGAATAGAGTCAATAATAGAAGGGCACTAGGTTTATTGGGGGATCCCTTGGTAAGTATCTAACCACTATTCTGTACACCTGAAGCTTATATAATAGTAAATGCCAAATGTAATTGAAAAATTAAAAAGTTCAAATATTATGCCATATAGTAATTATAATACCTATTTGAATTGATCAGTATACAATAAAATAACTTCACATGTACTATTTCATCATCAAAATATTCTGTGATAGTACAATTACCTGGTGTGTCAAAATACTAAAGCATGAGGGAAGATAATTATTTAAATAAAAAGAAACAAGAACAAACACCAAATCAATATGCTTTAAATCCAGGATGCAGTCTTGGGTCTTCATTCATTCAACATTAATTGTGCGGACACTCAAGGAGCATCCACCATGTCCGAAGCCCCGGGGACTTCTACAGAGACAGGCTCCCCGCACCAGCAGAGCTCACGTCCCAGAGGAAGATGCCATCGTGAGATCACTATGCAATGTCTTCTGAACGGCACTGCAAGTACTCAACAGTAATCTATATACAGCCTTAGTCTTTGACATTTAGGTTCTCCTGACACTGTATTTTGCCTGGGAAATTGTCAGTAACGCTATCTCAGAGATTTTAGACCTTGGATATTTTAGAAAGCCAGAATCAACCTCGTTTCTCTAATATCCAAGTAGACTTTATTAAAGATTTTATCAATATTTAGGCAGAACTAAAAAGATTTTTTAAATGACTATTTTCTTTCATTAGATATGGGTGAGAGACAGAGACAGAGAGAAAGACACTGTATCCAGGTGATATCAAGAACTAAAACTGGTCTAGCTTGAGGAATGAGCCCTTATATAAGGCTCTATATTGGTAGATTTTTATTCTGCCTTTAATTGGCAACCAATGAATTAAAGCTCACCACTTTTTTTGGATATGTAGTCATTCTGGTTATTGGTGGTTTGCCAACATAACTCAGGAAAATCTGCTGTTTGGTTTTTCTGGGATTCAAAGGTTTGCTTTGATCATTGCTGCACAGATAAAATGCTCTATAATAAGAATTTTAACTTGAACTTAATAGTTTGATTTTATGTCGTCTCACTGAGAGATAGCTGAAATGTACTGATTTTATTAACCTTGATGGTCACAGAATTCATATATCCTAAGGATGGCAAGACCACTTAATTCATAACATTTTACACACTTCTCTTTAAAATTGAAAAGGAACTTCAAAAACATGTCATCCAGCCTCTTAAAATCTCAGATCGGAGAACTGAACCCCAACAAACCAACATGAATTGCCACAGACAATAGTGACGAATCCAGAAATACTACTCACTGTGTTTCAGTCCAAGGTTCTTTTCACAACCAGCGCTGCCTCGTTTTTTAGCTCTGCGAGGGTAATTTTGAATCATTTGCTTATGTTTCGAATTTCTGGCTTCATTGTCTAAAATAGCGTGTGTAATAAAAGCCTAAGCAAGGCTCCCATAGTAAAGCAATGAATTTATTTTGAAATGCCCTTCAGGAAAGCCAAGTTTCAAAGGGGTTTCAAGACTATCACATTCCAGGATATTTTTAGATGAGAAGAGAATAGAATCCTGGGAGCACGGACTTGCTTATTAAACAACTTGATACCAGTCTCCTAAGAAACCAATTTAGATTGTGGAGTTGATTCTCCAAGGACAAATTAAGACCACCGGTTTTGCCTTTCCTCGTGACCTTTAGAATTATCTTTCCTTTCCACTCACCCCCAAAACACTAGGTGGGAACTCTGTCTTCTATCTGGAAATTTTAAAAGAGAAAACCAAAAAGAAAACATGAGGTTTCTAGACACTGAGCTCAAATCTCAAAGGGAAAATCCTATGGCAGTCTTATTTCCTTCAAATTTCATTGTAAAATTTTGTAAGAATTTGATTTAATGATCATTGAAATATACTATATCAGGATATTTATTATTCAAGTGACCTAAGAATGCCTTTGTTTCACTTATTTTATTACTAAAAATGGAACACCTATTTGTATTAGAAAATCACCCTTAAGTCTACCCCCCAGAGACGGCTTTTCTATTTATTTGGTGTGATTTTCATCCAGTATTTACTGCAGTGCATCGTCAATCCACATCGTATCCATATGCCTTTCTTCTCTCTTAACAAAATCTGTACCACCTTCTTGATACAATTTTTAATGTTGCTTTTCTCTACCATTTACCTTTTTTTGGCATGTCCTTAAATATTATTCAAATACATGATTTTAATTTTGGCATATCGATCTCTTTGGAGTATTATAATTAGACCAGACTTTTTCTCCTTGGACGTTCATATTATTTCTGTGTGTGAAGTTTGGGTGTAATAAAAGTCAGTCCCTATTAAGTATTTACTGCGAGATAAATGTTCTTTACATATATTACTTTATTAACTCACTGCAATAATTTGTGATATAAGCATAAGGCTTATTTTGAAAAGAAAGGCGAAAAGCTTTCAGAAGATAAACAGCTGGCCTAATGTCATACTGCTGGTATACGGTGGAATCACTTTTTGTGTGTATATATATTTCTTTGCAATTTTATTAGACTTGCCACAGGTTTTTCTACTTGATCATGTGTATTTATTAGTTCTCTCCTCCCTTGCAAAGAACCAGTGTTTATTTTTCCTAATACATTACTTTTTGCATATCTGCTTTATTTCTTCATTCCTCATTTTAAATTTATTTTCACAAAGCTTTTTAGAATTGTCAATATTTGCATACATTTTTTAAAAAACATCAGATTTATGTGGCTTTTACTGGGATGCAACTATAACTCACAGAGATTTACAAGATGTGCTTTTAATCAGTTTACACTAAGAATGCTATTTTCATTTTATATTAAATCTCTCAAATCCAAGGGAAATCTGATACTAGCTTTTTTTCTTCAAATGTTACTATTATTTATAGAATTACTATTATAGCCTTATATATTTAATGGAGACTGCATACTTTGTCTTTTCAATACATAGATTCAATATGTAGCCTATGTTTTGCAGCATTTTAAAGTAATTCTATACTGAACAATTCATGTTTAAATGCCGTGCATGCTAAAAGGTATTAATTCCACAAGAGTTGCCTGGATTTTTAAACTTCATAATATTGCACCTAAAGCTGAAATAGGTGTCGTTAAAACGCAGAATGAAACAATAGAAAATAATTTGATGTTTCAGCTACTATTTGAAAGAGTATATTTGCTAATAATCAGTGCCTGGATTGGGAGAAATATTTCTTTCCTTTATTTGCTCTCCATTGTTTTATTTATTTTTTTCTTTTTTTCAATGTAGCAGTTACCATAGTTATGTTTGTTATTAGTCTTTAACTTCTTTAGGCTACCAGGGTAATTAGGGGCAATAAGAAAATGAATGTCTTCCTTAAGGAGAGTGAGCCGATTTGCAGGAAACTCCCATTATGAAGTCTGTTTTCTGTGCCCCGTTTGAAGCTAACAGCCGGGTTCTCACGCTCAAAGAAGAGTAGGCTCAGTTTGTGGCACCCACACTTCTGGTCTTGGGTTCAACTGCACTTGTCCCCTAATCTCAGTGGAACAAGGATATTACTAATGTTACTGAAATCCCAGGAGGAAGCCATATGTAGCTCTTGACTCTTCATCATTTGCTTAATTCATGTTATTTGGTTTAGGAAAATGTGTGTTTTTTATGGAAAATTATTCACCCTTCAGTGTTTCCACTTTACCCTTCCAGAGGCAAATTACTTTGGGAAACTGAGACAACAGTCAGGACAAAAAGATAAAACGTATTTGCAGCTTCGGAGCCTGTCAATGGAAAGGGGGATGGGAATTATGTGAAGGTCACACTGCGCTTTCTCACTTCTCAGAGGTTTTTCTGGTCTTTTTGCTGTTGCTGCAATTAGCTGATTAATATTCATAAGGGAAGAGAGCCGAGCAAGAGTCAGACTTTGTTGAGCGTGTGCAGCCGGAAAGCTTCACCAAGCTTCCTCCAAAGTGATCACTGTTCCCCCCCTGGTCCTCCAAGGGATTAGCACCCCTCCCCTCCCACATCCGGGACTGGATTGTTGGGGGGGAGGGAAAGACAGGCACATGGGCAGAAGTCGGGGTGGTGCAGGGGAGGTACTGCTACCTGGAAACCCCAAGGGGCTTGGGGGGCCTGTCCCTGTGTCCAATTCAGCTGCGGCAGGGTTGGGTCATCTAAGGCGTTTATTGAGAAGGCCGGCCAACCGAGAAGACAGGGAGCACACGAGCATCCCAAACCTGTCTTCAGGAGTGGCCTGAGGGATAGGGCTATATAGGGAAATGGGGTAAACTGAGGCTGGGAACGGAATGCAGCTATTGTGCAGTACTGGAAGTCCGCAGGCGTCAGCTATTGTTCTTGGTCACCTGGCCATGTCTCCATAAGATATTGCGACTCCTGGTTGGGTTGGCCTGGCCATGCATCTTGGTCACCTGGCGATGTCTCCATAAGATATCGCGACTCCTGATTGGGTCGGCCTGACCATGCATCTTGCCCCTGGCCATGTCTCCATAAGATATCGTGACTCCTGGTTGGGTTGGCCTGGCCATGCATCTTGGTCACCTGGCGATGTCTCCATAAGGTGATATGTTGACTCCTGGTTGGGTTGCCCTGACCACGCCTGCTCAATGGTACATTGTCCACAGCTGTGTCACCTCCTTATTTGCTTCGTCCTGGATCAAGGGGAGTGTATGGGCGCAAAGGCCTAGAGAAAGGAAGTTAAACCCCTGCTCACATGAGCATATGTGCTCTATAATTTATAAGTGATATAATTATATTTCAGATTAATTCAGGTCCACAATCTTTGGAAATTATAAGTGCCCCTATCAGTACTTGCCTCTCAGTCTAGCCTGGGGAACAATGAATTGGCTAGGGGGTGGACCCCATCAGAAGTACAGAGAAATCTTGGAAAGTTAATTGGTTAAGCTCCTAGTTAAAACCCCAGACAAAGGAGTTTTCTCTCTCTTGTTCCCTTTGGCTCTTGCATGTTAAGCTACGATGATTCTAACAAACCACCGCCAAACGCAATGCAATGCATCAGTTATTGGGACTGTGTATAATGACTCTTCAGAGTTGTTTGAGATTTCACCACGCACACATAAAATATTCCACACAGGTCTTGGAACATTATAAATGCTCGATGTATTATAACCATAGCTGGTAGATGACCATTTCTTCCATTAATTTGGTAATAAATCTCTTCTCCAAACTCTGATCCATTAGCATTGCAATTTTAAGATCAGGCACGTGGGGATTTTGATGGGCAAGGCTTGTGAAAATGTATCATTAAGCATTTTTATGGTTTGTTTGAATTGTAACAGAGCCAACTCTACCCTTGAGTAGAGACAACCTTGCTCTCCCCTTGAAGGTGATTTTTGGCATGCATATTTATTTAAGTTCCACCCAGTCTACAGGACTCAGCTTCTTTAATAGAAGATGTAACAGGAGTCACATGGGCTTTTGTTCGGTATACCAAATCAAAGCTGGCAGGCTGAGAACTCATTGTGGTACCTAAAGTTTCTGGCAGCTGCTGGCATTCCTGGTCTATAAGTCATGGACATGGGCCACCTGGATTAAACATATAGTCCTAACACCTACCCATCATCTCTCCCCAGGTTCCCACAAAGGAGAGATAGGAATCAAAGTTACCATGTGCATTGTCTTGTAAAGAAAACAAGACTGAATGGAAATGTTTTAAAGAAAGTTTAACACTAGATAGGAGAATCTGAGGCTTCCTAATAGGATATAGCAGCGGGTCTCAGTATACCTAAGAAAATAAACACTGGATTAACCAAATGCCTTTTTGTTTGTTTGTTCTTTAAATCAGCAGACATTCTCAAAGCTTTTGTAATGTTTATTTCATTTCAAAACTCCAACAGGGGATCTCCAACAGTCACAGGATCCCTTTGTTAAGATGCATATTTCTAGCATCAACTATCAGTCTTTGGGAAACACCAAATTACTGGGCGTATTCCCAGAAAATGCTGATTATCTGATCCCTTCCTCATCAGCCTCCCCCCCACCCCCCACCCTGAAGTTTAATGTTACTTCTTTGAATGTTTGGTAAAATTCACCTGTAAAGCCATTGGGCCCTGGGCTTTTGTTTGTTGGGAGTTTTTTTTAATTTTTATTGCTGCTTCAATTTCACTATCTGAATCTGTCTTCAGATGTTCTGATTCTCCCAGATTTTGTTTTGGAAGATTGTATGTTTCAAGGAATTTATACATTTCTTCCAGATTGTATAATTTGTTGGCATATAGTTGTTCATAATATTTTCTTACCATCCTTTATATTTCTTTGGTGTCAGTTGTTACTTCTCTTTCATTTCTGATTTTATTTATTTGTGTCTTCTTTCTGTTTTTCTTGATGAGTTTGGTTAAAGGTTTGTCAATCTTGCTTATCTTTTCAAAGAACCAGCTCTTGGTTTCATTGATATTTTGTATTTTTTAGACGCTATTTTGTTTGTTTCTGCTCTGGTTTATTATTTACTTCTTCTACTCACTCTGGGCGTTGTTTGTTCTTTGTCAAGTTCTTGTAAGTGTAAAGTTAGATCATTTATTTGAGCTTTTTCTTGTTTCTTAAGATAAGTCTGCAATGCTATGAATTTTCCTCTTTGGACGGCTTTCTCTGTGTCTCACAGATTTGGGGTTGTTGTATTCTCATTGTCATTTGTTTCAAGGTATCTTTTGATTTCTTCCCTGATTGCATTGTTAACACATTCATCTTTTAGTAACATGTTATTTAGCCTCCATGTCTTTGTGTGTTTTTCAGTTTTCTTTTTGTGATTGATTTCAAGCTTCATAGTATTATGGTCAGAGAAGATGCTTGATATGATTTCAATTTTCTTAAATTTATTGGGACTTGTTTTGTGTCCTAACATGTGGTCTTTCCTAGAAAATGTTCCATGGACACTTGAAAAGCATGTATATTCTGCTGCTTTGGGGTGAAATACTCTGAAGCGATCAATTAAATCCATTTGATCTAGTGTGTCATTTAAGGCTGTCATCGCCTTGTTGATTTTCTGTCTGGAAGATCTAGCCATTGATGTCAATAGAATGTAAAAATCCCCTACTATAACTCTATTACTGTCAGTCTCTCCCTGTATATCCATCAAGATTTGCTTTACATATTTAGGTGCTCCTATATTGGGTGCATAAATGTTTACAAGGTATATCCTCTTGTTGGATTGCTCCCTTTATCATTATATAGTGCCCTTCTTTGCCTCTTCATATAACCTTGGTTTTAAAGTCTATTTTGTCAGGTATAAGTATTGCTACCCCAATTTTTCCCCCCTTTTATTTGCATGCAATATTTTTCCATCCCTTTACTTTTAGGCTGTGTGTATCTTTCTCACATTGATGTCCCTCTCTCCCTCTCTCTGTCTCTCTCCATCCCTCTCTCTAAAATCAATGTACATATTATCTGGTGAAGATTAAAAACAAAAACAAAAACAAAAGCCTCCATTATTTGTTTCCCCAACAACCATCTCAAACACTTCATTAGGGAGAAAGCAACTAGTTTAAAATAAGTAAATAAATAAATATTAAATAAATGGAACTTATAGGTCTTTGTTCTGGTCAATAAATAACACAAAGAAAGCTACTGAAGAACTCCATGAACAGAGAAAGTGTGTGGATCTCTACTTAGCACAGTGGCTGTTGTGAATATTAGCATTGTGTAGGGAAAATATATTGAAATATTAATTTGTGTTTGGTCCTCCCTGTATTTTTTTCCTTTTATTTCACTTCCAAGAATATATCCCAGCACCTGGTGTCTTGTTACTCCAGGGAAACTGCACAGCAGAGAATAATGATTTTAAGCACAGGAGTACCCAACATGGCTCTAAAGGCCCAAATTTATGACGCTAGTTTTCTCATCAGCGAGAAGGGAGAGGGATGTGTGCTCGGAACAAGATGGGGTCGGGGGAGGATTACCCCAATCTTGACAAATATGGAAACCTACACGTCCCTTGAACAGTAGTGGCCACATTGCCCTATTGCAGGGTCCCAAGGAGGTTGGTATGGGAGGAATCTTTCTGAACATATTAAAGGCCAACTAACGTTTCTCAAGTTAAGTGAAACTTGATAACTAGTGGCCCAGGAGAGTAGATTGAGTGACTGAGCTCTCCCTGAAAGAGTCCTGCTCTCTGCATACTTGAATACTCCACTCACTTCAGATAGAGACCTCTGCAAGTCTTTAATAAACACAGTGCATTGAGCTCATCTTTTATTCTAGGTGCTTGGCTAAGACTGTTTCACATCATGCTAACACAATATGAGTAGAGGTACCCTTAGTATGCTTATTTTAAAAGTAAAGACACTGGAGCTCAGAGAAGGTATGCAGTTTGTCCCAGGTTACACAGCTAGCTAGTGGCAGACAGACACTAGCTTCACCCTGAGAAAGTTATGTCCACAAAAGGCAAGGTAGCCCCCATGAGCAGACTGGGCAGCAGACCGAGAGCTCCTCTTTCTCAAAGGTTCCCAAAGAAGAACCAGGATGATTCTCATTGTCCTGGCTCTGTCATATGCCAAATCCTGAGGGGGCCTCAGGGAAATGGAATTAGCTGATTGGCTAGTCCTGGAGGACTTGCCAGTCTCTGCAGCAGATGGGGTTGGGCCCCACCCAAACCACATGGATTGAGAGTGAGGAAAGAGATGTTTCTCAGGAGATCAAATTTTATTGATTGCAGAATGAGAGAAAGGATGCTGGCAGGCAAGCCATGACATTTACCCGATAAAAGTATCTACGTTTTTATCTTTTCGCAAGAGAAGGCCTTGAGCTAGTATGCCTGTTTTAGAGGCTAGGACCGTCTGTTTACACTTCTATACATGCCAGCTTCTGGCACAAGCCGCTGCGTGGATTTCCCGTTGTTGGTAACACTTTATGACGCATGTGCTTTTTCATTCTCTCACAATGAAAAAAGACGCTAGAAATTTGTCAAAAAAACACCAGTTACTGATAGGCTCAGCGCAGGGAAATAAAACCCACACCTTCAGCTCCAATTCTGTGCAATGGCCAGGATGGGGGAGAAAATGCCCTGAGGCAACAGGTGGGTGCTTACCTGCTTGCGGCCTGGGTGCTGCCTCGGCTGGGCAACAGGTGGGTGCTCACCTGCTTGCAGCCTGGGTGCTGCCTTGGCTGGGCTGCTTTGAAGCCCTGGTAATAACTCCGCTGCTTGGTAACAAACTCCACCAGGATTCAGTTGCCATGCAACCGCGTGCTAGTTCTCCATAATTCTGCCTTTCCGATGATTACAGAGCGCGGCGCTTTTATAGTCATAATAATACCGCACACTCGTGCCAGGCCTTTTACATAAGAGGATCCCGAAAGGGTGAATAGAGGAGCTTTTTATGTAAGTCCTTTCACCAGGCACTAAAAATATCCCTGCTTCCAATTTAGCTACGTGGCAGCCATCCTCTCCTAGTGCAAATACACAGTAGCTATTTTGGCAGGAGGTGATACAGGCCTGCGCCTCAGATTGAAAGTACGAGAGATGTTTAAGAGGACACAGTGGAGACGCCTCCGCAGAGCACGGGCCTGGCACCGCGTCCGGGATGCTCAGATGCTGACGGGCATTTGGGGGTCTCTGCCTTAGGTACCTGGAAGACGTTCGAGCGTTTCTGCTTTTTTATGGAATGAGGGGAGCGATTGAAAGTGCCTGGGGTCAGGCTCTACCGAGTCACTCAGCTGCTCCCAGGTCTGAAATAGGTACTTAGTGCAGGCAGAGGGGCTTTGCTGGAGTGTCAGTCACCATGTGGTAGAAAAAAGGTCTTCATTTCACCCAGGGAGCTGGCCCTCACTGGGGAGGGTCCAGCGCATTATTTTTAATTCCTTAATAAGGAGCTTTTAGACATTCAGGTGTTGTTATCAAGGAAACAGTAATTTCTCTGAAAATAAACAAGTTGTTGGGTTCCCTGACAAACATACTTAGTAATCTTTTATTTATTTATTTAAAAAATAAAACTACCATAACCCAATGGAGGAAACCAAAACTAAGTCAGCATGGCCTTAATTTTAATGAGCTGGCTAAATGCGTTATGAAAATAATTTGAAAGTGAAGAGCTATTTGCAGCAGCAAGGTAATATTTTTGATGTTTTCAAAAATCCCCTCTTTTTTGGGAATCCACCTGAAAAAAGAGAGGGGATTTTTGGTCCCTCTCTGCTTCCTCTCCACTTATGCTGATCTGATGATGCTCCCTTACTATAATTGCTCAATGGAGCCGTCCTCTAATATTCCTGCCGCTCTTCTTTCTTCAGTAGATCTTTAAAAATCTATGGGAACACACAGCTTCCCTTGTTAAGACATGTTTTCCAGTCTTCTTTGCAGCTCAGTTAACTGTGAAGTGATTCGTGCGTCTCTCTGGTCATGGCCTTAAGGGAGTAGATGAGATGTGTTCTCTTCTCTCTCCTCTCCCAGCCCCCAGCCCCGGTTCTGTCCTTGAACTTTAAAAATAATGAAGAATTCCTCTTGGTGATGAGGGCTGTGAGCTACGGGTCGTGGGAGGTGGAGCTATTGGCAGCCATGTCTCCTGCTATGTGGAAAAAGCTGGTCTAAAGTGGAAAAACCCCAAGCCAAGGTGCAGCAGGGAGAGAGACAGAGACAGAGAGAGACAGAGACAGAGAGAGATGAACTGCGTTGCCTCCGTGTTTCATTTCTATGATGTTTCAGTATGGCTGTCTGGGTATATGCATAAGCATTGGCCAAAATAGAGGACTATAAACACAAATTTTGCTTCTGTTGTCAGAGACCTATTTATTATGAGAAAAAAATTAACAGTCGATGCCCCAAAAGTTGAAAATTACGTAACCCTCTGGTAAAGTCAGAGCTTAAGTGAAGAAATGAACAGAATTTCAGAAACTATTGTGCTTCACTTGGGGAAATTATTTGAGAAGAGACTCTTCTTAGTGCTCACAGGTGACTCATGTTGACACAGAACTGGGGCCACCTGTTCACGTGAGTCTAGAGTGCCCTTTACCACCCTGTTAACTAAGACCAGGATCGCCTTCAATCAGAACAGAGACTCCTTCAGTGGTTAGAAATAAGGCTGAAAACATAACCCAAATATATGCTGTCTACAAGAGACCCACCTCAGAACAGAAGACTCCCACAGGATGAGAGTGAAGGCTGGAGAAACATTTTCTCTTTTCTTTTGCTTTTTCTTTTTTAAAAATATATCTTTATTGATTTCAGAGAGAGGAAAGGAGAGGGAGAGAGAGAAGCATCAATGATGAGAGAGTCACTGATCGAGCCCGCAACCCGGCCATGTGCCCTGACTGGGAATCAAACCCCGATCGCCTGGATCCTAGGTCGGCGCTCAAGCGCTGAGCCACGCCCGGCCAGGCGAGAAACATTTTCTATGCAAATGGAAATGGAAAAAGAAAAGCTGGGGTAGCAATGCTCATAGCAGACAAAATAGACTTCAAACTGAAGGCCATCACGAGAGACAAGAAAGGTCACTACATAATAGTAAAGGGATCGATTCAACACGAGGATATAACCCTGGTAAACATATATGCACCCAAGATAGGAGCACCTACATTTATTAAAAAAATCTTCTGGAGGACTTTAAGGGAGTGATTGACAGCAATACAGTCATATTAGGGGACTTTAACACCCCACTCACTTCACTGGATAGGTCTTCCAGACAAAAAAATCAACAAGGAAACAGTGACTCTAAATGACACACTAGATCAGATGGATTTAATTGACATTTACAGAACATTCCGCCCAAGCTACAGAATATACATTCCTCTCAAGTGCGCATGGAACATTCTCAAAGATAGACCACATGTTAGGACATAAAACAAGCCTCTACAAGATCAAGAAAATTGAAATCATATCAAGCATCTCCTGGGATCACAATGGCATAAAATTAGAAATAAGGCTGAGACTGAAGGGCCTGAGTACATACTGAAGCGCTCTGAAGGCGAACGACCACCAGTTACTTAACATGTATTTATCAAGGAGCTTTTCCTTGTCAACACATTTCTGAATACTTGGGATATAAGATGAAAAGGAAAATCTAGTTCCCTATTCTCTTAGAATTTTATTACAACAGTAGAGACAAGCAATAAATAAGTGAACATATTATGATAACGTATAATAAAAATGCATGAAATGGAATAAAATAGGGTAACAGGAGTCCATGTTTTGCATTTTGTGACTAGAAACCCATTTAAGTACCAAAGCTTTATGAGGTATGTCCTATTATAATTTTTTTCTAATGAGAAAGTTGAACCATAGAGACTTTGAATAATTGTTGAAGATTAACAGCTACTTAAGACTAATGCTGAGCTGCAGACCCAGGTGACTGTAGCTCCAAAGCCAGCTGGGTAGTATCATAATCCATGAGCATGACATTCAGGAGAGAGGCTGGCGTGAGTGCCAAGGATGGCCACGCAGACAGCCAGGGAAAGGGCTTTTCAAACAGAGGGAGGCGTGAGGACGACCTGAAACTGATAGCAGATTCTGTCTTGAGAGTAGTTTCCAGGAGTCAGGGAGAGGAGAGGGCAAGAGGCACTTGGCTGAGGGCATAGGATGGACTCAGGGTGGGAAAAGCCAAAAAGGGGGCCTGGAATTGCCAGGAAACCAGCTCACAATTTTACCCGGGGCCTTGTTACTGCTTCTCAGATCTCAATGTACATTGCTTTGTCTACTTCACCTTTGCACAGCCCGTTTTATTCCCGAATTACATTTGAAAGAGTCTACTTTATTTTTCCAAACTTTCTGGGAAAAGAGCTAAAAAAATCATGAACAAAAATAAAGTGTTATAGACTAGAAAGAGAATTAGCTAGTCCTGGGCACCCAAAGAAGCCCTGTGGCCTTAGGCAAGCTGGCTAGCATCCCGTCTTCAGTTTTCTGATCTGTTCAATGAAGGGGTTATCCTGGATTATCTCCAAGTCCTGTTTCTGTATTTAAATTTGGCCTCCGAATAAATGGCCAACTACCCAGAGAGAGAACTGCAGCACAATTAAGTCGAAACTTGATCCATGAGCACCTTTAATTTAATTCGTAGTCAACCTAGGGTTAGAAGATCAGGTGTTTAGAAATGATAATCTTGGATTTGTTATTTTTAATTCTTATATTTTGAGGGAGTATTATTACCCCAGGCCTTCCTTTGGCGATGAATTTCCCATCGCCTCCTTCACCTCCCTTAACATTCCCTTAAATAACTGTACTTGGATTAACTAAATGATGTCAGGATGTAGGCTTGGAGAAGCCTAACATAGGCCGTAGTTTTCATTTGTTTCTTCCACTTCCACTGTTCTCTCACTATTGACGGGTATTTTCAAATGCTTATTAACTCTGTGTGACCTTAAGTAAATCTACAGTGTCCCCATTCAGGCAAGACAGGCTGTGGCATTTCATGTGGCAGAAGCTGACAAACTGAGCAAGAGCTGGCTTAGTATCGTCTCGGGCAACACAGAAAACCAGCCTGCGCCCCGTCCTGAAGGACACCATCTCCCAAACACTGTTTTAAATATTTTCATCAGACAGGTTCTGTTTCCACCTGCAGTCCCTTCTTTCCATGGAACTTCCCCCCAATCCTATCTGGCCAATACACTACCCATAGTGACTTTTCAATGTTTATCTCCTTTTTGCAGATATTGCCAGCTCAGTAATGCATCGGCGACATTTCCATTTCACAAATCCTCCTGTCCCAGACTTCTCATTTTTTAAAATAAATGGAAACCCACAGCCTTCTTTTTCAGGGGTGGAGGGGCTTCGTGAAGATGGAATTTTATATTTTCCTCAATATTACCATAAAAATTATTATTAAAATAGTATATGCTTATTGGAGAAAACTAAACAGCACATACATCTATTTTCAAAAAGTAAAAAAAAAAAAAAAATTTCTCTGGCCAGGTATAAACACAGTTATCCTATTTTTTTCGGAACTAGAAATTTCCCTCTGCATAGAATAGTCGGGAAAGCTTGAACAGATCGCTTAAACTCTGCCTCAATAGTCTAATTTGTAAATTTGTAAAATGAGGATCATTAGACTATCTACCTCAGAAGATCTGTGTGGTGATTGAATGATCGAATTAATTCAAGTACAGCACATAATAGTCGCTATTATGAATATTATGTTTATGCATGATGATTATTGTACATGTGCACATATATTATATTATGCCATTTGCTATGTAACAGTCATCCAGTAAGTGTTAGCTCAGCGCCTAAGCCACTGCTCTGCGGAGCTGCCGAGATGCGCAAGCAGATGGAGGTGCCTGCTCTCAGGAGGCTTCCATCCTAGGAGGGAGAAACGGGTAAATTAAAACAGTAGTAAAACCAAATCTGATCTGTCTGTGTGTGTGTGTAAACTAATATCCGTTGGTGAGAAGTATTTGCAGAGAAAGCACTCCAGAAGATGTACTAGTGAGCGACTGGGTTGGGCTTTCTGTTTGTCTGTCTGTTCTTCGATTGGGGAATTAGGAAGAAAACACGAAGCGGAGGGAGAGAGGGGCCTGGGCCTTGGCTCCGGGGAGAGGCTCGAGCTTCACCCAACAAGCGCCAGGCGATTCGGACACTGCAGCTCCTCAGCCCACACTTAGACTAACAAGGATCTAGAATTCGTTCCATGCAAGGGATTGTAGAAATTCTTTATGTGTGTACGCATGCCTTTCTCTGTTTGTTTAATTGTGGTGCTTATTAATATGCAGCGTATATTTGTCATGGGCTAGGTGCCCACGTGCGCTTTTCCTGGACCTTCTGACCTCCGCTGTTGATTCTCAGTCCACTCTGCTGCAAACTACAATAAAATCAATGCTGCTGCGCAGGGTGTTTTAATATTTAGTCAAGAAAACATCTGTTAATGGCTTTTCAAATTCCACCTTTAACAATATCAGATATTGCTTAAATTAAAATTATATTAACTTTGAAATCAATTTAGTAAGAAATAATTATTTACGAAATTGATTATTTCTATTTGAGAAGAAGGAATTTCTTTATATCCCATCTTCTTTCATGTCTCTTTTATGGACTGAATGTTTGTGTAACCTCCCACCCTCCACCCCCAAAAATTTGTGTGTTGAAACTCAAACCACCAATGTGATGGTATCTGGAGGTGGGACCTTTGGGAGGTAACTAGGTTACAGGAGGTCATGAGGGTGGAGCCCCACGATGGGATTAGGGTCCTTATAACAAGAGGAACTCTGACTGAGGACACAGCTGGAAGGTGGGTGCCTTCCAAGCCAGAGGAAGGGCCCTTAGCAGGAACCAAATCTACCAGCACCTTGAGATTGGACTTCCCAGCCTTGGGAACTATGAGAAATAAATGTCTATTGTCTAAGCCACCCAGACTGTGGTATTCTGTTCCAGTAGCCTGAGTTGACTTAAGATAGTTTCTCAGAAAGAAAAAAAAAGTCTCCTCTAAATATATGTTTTTATATTCAATTGGCCTACCTAAGGTACTGTCTCATTATTTCTAGTCACTCTCACCATGGCTATTATGTATTTTTCAGGTAGAAAAATATGGAGTCCCTTTGGAAGGACTTTCCCTCCTCAGATACTTGAGTTTTAATGTGGCTATGTCTATTTTTAGATTTTTGTCTAAGAATTTTATTTTTAAAAAGACAATTTCATGTTCAGTGTATGAGCACTTTGGCATTTTCTCCTGCATCCCATGCCCTGCATTCAGATCTGCATTCATTCATTCATTCATTCATTCATTCATTCATTCATTCAGAAGATCTCTGGCAGGTGCCAGGCACAGTCCACATGTGGGGCCCTGAGAGTGGAGAGGAAGGGCCCTGCTCTTTCAGGAATCTCAGACTAGCACCCTTGGGGAATGTAGAGGGCATCGGCAGGGTATAAAAACAATCTCACAACTCTATATTTTACTGATGGGCTATGTGTTTCATAACAGAGAAAATGCATCAGGTTGGAAGGCAGTAAGTCTGGACTGTGGTAAGGAAGACTACCAGGGTGACTGACACAAGCCTTAGTTTTGAAACTTAGGTAGAACTTATCCATTCAAGGAAGAGATAGTTGGTTGGAGTGAGTGAGAGTGCCTGATTTGTTCGACCACGTAGATCCGTTTAAAACAATTTTTAACAATTATTATTGAGTATAGAAATAAATACATTTATTATCAATGTAAAATCTCCTGAAATCTTTACTGGAAAATATCAGCTGGTAAAATAAAGGAGGGATACCGCGGTCAATTCACATGCTTCTTGTCATGGGAATAGTCCATTCATTACCAGTTTACTCCCTTGACAGTATAAATGTAGTTTTTGTGTATGCTGCTAGACAATCAATCTTCCCCCCCAGTTACTCAGTGTTCTGGATCCTGGAGCAACATATCGCCGCGGTATGTGCTGCCCCGTGACCCCTAAATCGTACGTGCAACCTCTGCTGATGTCTGTGTTGCTGTGTGGGCAGGAATCATGGGGAACATATGGGTCTCATTCTACCAAGACTTTCATTTCATGCTGCTACCAGAATGCTCAGGAATCCTGATTAGATGGGAAGGAGATTAGCTCTCTCCCCAGTGGAATAATTTCATTATAACAGAGGTGTCATCTCCTTAAGCTAAATGTGGAAAGAATAATAGAAAGATTACAGATCCCGGAAAAAACTAGAAAGGCATTATTAGAAATGATGACATGACTTAGAGAGCACATCTTGATATATTTAAATAAACCCCTTAACATTTAGGTTACTGGATTGATCAGTTTTAATTCTCACTTTTCTCATTTGCATCACTTTTATACAAAAAGCACTCTGTGCCATCTGGCTGACTTATAGAGGAAAAAGCACTTTCCGGGCTCTGACACCCCTTGTCTGTCTGAGTTCAGGGAACTGACATATTTAACCTCAATAGCATCAGCTCTGTTAGTCAGTGTAACAGAAAGAGTCAAACTCCACCTTTACTTAAGAACTTCAAAGCAGTAAGTCGTGAAGCGTTTCAATGACTGCTTTTCTATTGACACAGAAAACATCTATGTATTTTATGAAGATAATAAATAAATCGACACATAACTATAATTTGAGCTTTGTTGGTCTCTCTATACCTTTATTCTTAATATAAAGGTATAGAGAGACCAACAAAGCTTATTCTTGGGCAATGCATTTTTCTCTGGATGTTATTGAAATAAGTAGAAATGAATTTTACATTTGGTTCTATGATTATTTAAGAGTATAGATCCTCTCTGTTTCACTCCCTGAGATCTAAAGAAGCAGTTCTGGGGACCTTCTGGACACCAGCCCTCAGAGGTGTCGTAAATGCTTGCACGCTAATGTGTCTCTGGAGGAGAAATTGCCTGATCAATAGACACCGTGGCCTGGAATGGGAGAGAGTGGGGTTGAGAAGGTGAGGTGGAAATAATTTGATGGTTCTCAAGCTTCATTTTATAAAAAGAAGAAGGAGAAAAAGGAAGAAAGGAAGAAAGAAACACTGTAATCATAAATTATCCTAAAATTGAAAATATTAAATTTAAATGGCCACACATTGTTATAAATATGCTCTCTACACTTTGGGGATAAAAATCCCTACTTTTGGAATTTTTGTGGCAAAGAAAGGCCATTTCGCTTTATAATTAGCAACTGTATGTCAGTCTCTCCTCCCTTTAGTATTTGTGATTATCCTGATGCAGGAAATCAAGGCGATTGAGGACCACTGGTGGTTGAGAGTCGATGAAGGCGAGGTCAGCCCAATGACCTCAGCTTCTGATTCCAATGAGCCAAGGAGTGTGAGGCCTGGAACAAGTCTGTATACTTCTCTTGGTGACATATTTCTCCTCTGTAGAAGTGGGCTATGCATTAATTTTTATTCAAGTGCTCTATAGTTCAACATTATAGCCCCCCAAGCCTGATAGAATTATCAGCCATGATAAAGTATTTCCCCTCCTTAAACTGTCTGTCATGTAATTTACTTATAAAAAATCTTCCCTGGCCCTGGCCTGTGTGGCTCAGTTGGTTGGAGTGTCAACCCATGCACCGAAAGGTGCCAGGTTCAATTCCAGGTCAGGGCACATACCCAGGTTGCAGGTTTGATCCCCAGTGGGGAACGTGCAGGAGGCAACCAATTGATGTTTTTCTCTCACGTCAATGTTTCTCCCTCTCTCTCCCCCCCCCTTCCTGTCTCTAGAATCAATTAAAAATGACTGAGAAAAAAAAAATCTTTCCTTCTGATCCTGTGCTGAAAGACAATTTCAATGGGAACACATCACTACCAAAAATAACGATACATTATTCAACCTCTTGTTCACAGTGTGGTGTCTGCTACTAGTTTGTAAGTGGTACTTGAGGCACCTTGCTTTCCTAAAATGTGCTAAGTTTTTGGACTCATTATAAGCAGAGAAGTGGAGAGAGAGAGGGTGTGAGGGGGGAGAGAAGGGGGGAGGGGGGAAGAGAGAGAGGAGGGAGGGGGAGGGAGGTGGCCTCTTGTCTTTCCCACTCATGCTTCCCTTTCATCTTTTCATCTAATTTTCCAGAGTGCATTACACAGATACCCTGTTCCCACCGGAAAGCAGATGCACAAGGCCCAGGAATTAAGTGACATAGGTGACTCACTTTAGGAATGCACTTTAGGACATGTGGAAACTGAAAGTATAACAGTAATGTCATGTGTCAATTTTATCCCCTCCCCCCGCCCCCAGATACTGACAAGTTACAAAAGCAAAATTCACAAAGTCATAGTGCGGTCCCTGAGAGCATTGAAGAACCAGGAAGGTGAGCTTAAGTTTATGGTTTTTTCATGTTCTCTTGATGCATGAAAAATTACATTTACAACACATTTTTTCTATGAAATTAGTGATGAATGTAGATGTTTAGGGTAACCCTTGGGAAAATCAGCTTGCAAGTGAAGGTAATTTACAATTGGAATTATTAGAAAGAAATGTGAAGGAAAAATATCTACAGGTCAATATTTAATAATAAGCTAATTTTTCTTTTACAATGAGTAGTTTAGTCCCTATAAAGCAGAGATGTATTGCTTAGTGTTGCTTTCAGCATAGTGTCAAGCTACACATTAAAAGATCTACATTGTATTTTATTACACTTTTTACTTGAGCAAAAGCAAGTTCGGACGCACGCGTGTGTGTGTGTGTGTGCATATACACACACACAGGTTGCATTCTGTAACACGACAGAGTTGTCTGTATTCAATAGGATGTTAAGGACCGAGCGGGGAGAGTCCTCAGGAGGCGTAGGAAATAGGATGCCTTCAAACCATTTCAGCTGTGAGTCCACAGGAGCCAGCGCCCCGCCACGGCTCAGTCACACCTTGTTTCTGTTGTGAAGCCACACGCCCTGCCAGCCAGACCCCGGCGGGCCTGCGCTCCGGCCGTGCCCGGAGCAGGTGGCAGGAGCAAGGCCCCTCCCCTCGCCCCCAGGCAGCAGCCGGGCGCGTCAGCAGGACTGTGTGCCCGGCTGGCTGCCGGCAGGGTGGGGCGCCGCTCACAGCCAAGAGGGGCGCCCGGCTGCGCCCTGGATGCTCCATTTCAGTCGCTCCCCGTTTTCCCTCGCCAGGCCGGGGGTGGGAGCTTCGAAACACCCTCTGTCCCGAAAACATTTGTGTTTGCCAGGCTTCCGTTTCCCTTTCCCATAAAGGCTGAGTTGGTGCTGCGGTGGATTATCAATGAAGGGGCTGCTTTACCCGGTGCTCATGTTATCATTTGCTCATCGGACTTCAGCTCAGCCAGAGGAAAGCGAGAGGCTCTGCTGCCTAGATGTGAGCCCCTTAATGAGGGGGGGAGGCCCCGGGGAGCCGAAATCCCGAGTAGAGAGATGCCGCTTGCGGGTTCCCTGTCGTCCCTTCAGCGGCCTCGCCACCCTGTGCCAGGGGGCCTGGTGAGCAGGAACTGTCCAGGGTGCTAGCGCGCTGGCCGGGCCGCCCGGGGCAGGCGGGCTGCAGGACCAGAGGGAGACGCTGCTGTTTCCGAAGGTAGGTTCTTTGTTTCCCAATCCCTGATTAATCAGCAGCAGCATCCACAGACCGAGGCAGCTGGAGAGGAGAGAGAGAGAAGCGGGAAGGGAGGGAGGGCAGGGAGGGAGGGAGGGGAGAGAGAGGATGAGAGAGAGAGAGCTGGTTGTCACGGGGGAGGGACCATGCCACCAGCCAGGCTGCTCCAAACCTTCCCTGTGCAAGTGGCGATGAGAAAGAGCAGCTTTTTGGCTGAAAGGAGAGCCCCGTAGCGAGGATGTGGCTGATTTTTTGTTTTTATTTATTTTTGTCTTTGCAGAACATAATCAAATGAGGCCCCTTAGCCAGCCTGGGTGATCGCTTCGAGTCTTGTAAACCATCTGTGTAGCAAAGTGGGTAAAATCATCCCAGCTCTTCCCTGCTGGACCCGGGAGGAGAGGGGCCGTGTGCTGATCCCCACCCAGTCGCTACGCCCTCTTTCCTCTGAACGCCGGCTTGGAAGCAAACACCTGTCTTCTGCCACCGCACCTTCCTAGAAAACTTTAAAGGCCATTTTACCTGATAGGAAGAACCTCAAGGATGCTCTGATCTCTAGTGATGAAGAATCTGGGAGTAGACACTTTCCCCACCCAGATCCAATGCACTTTAAATGAAGAAAAACTGAGCTGAACTACAAGTGTGTTTCCTATGGTGCTGGACCACTCCTCCAGAGCCGCCCTGACGTCCGCCGCCCGACAGGCTCTGACAGACGGGAGTCACCTCCTGATTATTGCACTTAGCTCTCCCCGGGGACTTACATTTTGGTATGTATCTCATTTTTCAGATTCTCTAAGCATGCTGATTGAATCCGGCACTAAATACACCAAGCAATCTGCTTATGAAATGGGATGGGTTTCAGCTGGGGATACTTAATGCTGAAGTTTGCATGTCTTATTAGGTGGAGCAGAAATAAAGGCACATCGAAGGCATCCGGGGCTTTAATGAGCCTCAGGCTATCTTGTACCCTCTTGCCCACTTTGTTGCATTACCACAGAAATGGTTAGACTGGATTTTCATTGGTAAAATAAGCCATGTTGAATTATTAAAAGCATGGAAAATATTTTCAAGGGTATTAATTGTCATTCACATTGTGCATGCTGGTTATTTATCTGCTATTCCATAGCATAAATATTTCACAACAGTCTCTTCGCACATTTGTGTCAGCTGAGTTCTTGTTCTCAAAAAGAGACTGTGCCATAAAAATATACAAACTATTAAACATACACTGAAGCTGAAACTGCTTTTTTTCTACCCGATTACACATAGATGTCTTTGAGAAACATGTATTTTAATACCACTCAATATCAGAAAAATGTCATTAGTCTCATTGCAGTGACTATTTTCTGTAGAACTTCAGGCAGACTTGTTTTACTTGGGACACACACTTATTTTGTTTGAGTGTCTCGATTCTAATTTTTCCATGTACCAGAAATATTTTAAATATAAGAAACAGGTATTCCTTACCTGGAAAGAATGTTACATAAAATAATTTTATTCATTTTCATTAAAAACATTTAAAGTTGTTTTGTTACAGCAGAACTGGATTTTTTTCCTAATTATAGGCCAGAAATAAGGGAATTGAATTGAAGAGTTTACATGATGTAGTTCTGATCACTTTAACATGCAAGAATTTATAACTGAGTCATGCGGGGTAATAACTGTGGAATGAGGGTAAAAATGAGCTCCTCTCCTAATTCTTCACTCTTTAAACAATGCTCCAAGGTGTTTTCTATATTGTCAAGTGGTAAACAAACTAACATGAGAACATAGGAGCCACCCATGCCAGAATTATTTCATTTTTCTGTGGAAAATGCAACATATGTTTGCCAACTCAGCAAAGAAGGGAACTCTGTGAAAGAAATTGGCACTTTAGAAAATGAATGAAAACAGACCCGAGGAAAAAATATTACAGCTTCACAAGGAACCATAGAGAAGCCCAGGGACTTAAAGCATCTGTCTGCAAAGTTTAGAGGGAGAAGTGTAGAAATCCTACACACCAGAGGACCGGCTATTGTTTGAAACCACACATGAGTCATAGACCCCCAATTCAATTAGATGACATGCATTGTAGCTCCGGTCAGCAGTTTATTATACCGACTCTATCTACTCTGCAAATGCTGCCTTGCAAGCATCTGGAAACATTTGGCTGAAGTCTCAGAAACTATCTCAGCCATTGACATTGTGCACGAAGCCCTATTATTAATGGAGATGTGCAGTCTCTCTAGACCATGGGCAAGTAGCACTGTGGCAACCTGGAAGTTGGGGGGAGTTTCTGATTTGTGAAGCATTAACATAATCTATGCTTATTTTACCCATTCTGGGAAGGGAGACAGTGGAGAACAACTCACTACAAAGTAATCTGCTTTCTGAGAAGAGAGCAATCAGTGTCTTTGTAGTCACTTCACAAGCTCTCTTGGTTTTAACTCTAACATTTCCCTTTTTGGGCAGAACAGCTGCATTTTGGTGACAGTGAGAATGAGAACATGAGCCTGACAGTTTGTGGGGTTGAGGGTAGGATTTCAAGCATAGCCAAGGTGAACTTACAGAACTTAATTTTGACAGATTATAAGATTTTTATCAGAAAAACAATTTTTACATGGTTCACATGGTTATCGATTATAACCAAGCAATCCAGTCTGTTGATTTGGTCCTATGGGAAGTCAGCAAATTTTTTGAAATTAATTTGCATACATATTTTACATAGGCATGTGAATCCTGATTATTTTAATAGTTATATTTTCACAATGTGTTTTTAAATTTGGGTGCATGCAAACAATTTTAAAAGATCTTTGTCTACTGCTGAACAAAAAATATAGTCAAAATGTCTTGGGAAACTTTTATTTGGGTGAATTTGTACTACTGGGCAAAATAGGATTCTTTATCTCAAAGAAGATAACAGTTACTGGAGTGGGAGGGAAAATCAAATTTTAATAACTCGAGTTGTAATAGCTTCCTCACAGCTTTGAGACAGGTGTGGTGTGAAAACTTCAGAAATAAAGAGGTGGAGACCAGAAAACTACCTTGTGCAAATAAAATATAATATATAAATGTGCAATGAAGCTAAAATATCTAGGTTTTTCACCAGGAAATTTATTTCCTATATGTATTTTGTTTATCCCATATAACACAAATAGCATTATAATGATAGCACAAAGTAAACTTTACCTTATTTAACTAACCCATCAATTTATAGGATTAACTGTGACCTAACATTTAAGAAGCTTTTTGTAGAACTCAAAGAACTGGGGAGCAGTTCTCCTCCAAACAAGTGACTTTTCTTCCTCTGCCACTTAGTGGATGTGACAAATAACTGGATTAATGGAGATTTTATAACTTACTGTTCTGGAAATCCAAAGTTTCAGAGGGAGAACAGCTCCATTTCAGAAATTCTGAGTGAACACTTTAAGGAGAGAAAAAAGAACCAGCCCCCATGGGGCCAGTGGACCTATTCACAGGTGATACTGACATATTAGGAGCCCGATTTTGGTTAATGCTGGTGAATGACCCATAAGGAGGCTCTGTCTGAGAAGTAAGTGCACACAACTACCTGAGCCTGTCCTTGTGCGGCCAGAGTGGTTGATGTCACAATGCACGAAATTACCCTGAAGGGAAATTTGTTCTGAATTTTAGGAGAAAAAAAGAGAAATACTTTAAAATGCATCTTAATATTTATCTGACCCTTTTTGCACATTTTCAACAATAAACTGTAATTAATAAAATAAAAAAAAAACCTATACTATGGGGAAGCCAATCTTAACATCACTTAGTGCCACATTAAATATGCTTTGGTAAATTGAGGCCACACAAAATTCATTCCTTAATTTACAAAGGAAATAACCCATATACATGTATGATCTTTAAGTTTTTGCATGCACTGATTTCTCAAAAATATGCCTCAATTTTTTTATTTTTATTTTTTGGCTTTAACACTCAAAATCACATAGTGTCTCAGCTTCTTGAGTTCCTCGGATGCAAGTAGTGCCTACAGAAGAGAATAAAAGAATAAAAGAAGTGATTTTTTTTGGTTTCCATGGGTTCCATTTGGATATCCTTATGTATATTTTATGTTCCATATATATATTCATTCCAGATAGTTTTATTTCATTGGAAACACTTTAAAGAAATGTAATGCTACTTTCAGCTCTAGGCTCAGCATTGGAGGGTATAGTGATGGTTTTACACAAAAGAATCTAAAGAAATGGTTAATTCAATAAAAAAGTTAAACATTTAGTGTTTTTAATATTACCTGGTATAAATTGGTATATCTTAGCTGAGTAGAGTGACATTTCAAATTTTGGGAAGTGTCACAATATTATACAAAGTTTTACTTAAGAAGGGTGTGGTCAACAAGAAATAAATAAAAAAGTGAAAGAATAAAATAAAATAAAAATGAGCAAGTTAGCCATTCAGTTGTATGTAAGTCCACATCAGTAGCTTTTATAAGGATGGCAATGATTCTAAATACAGTAATTCAGAAATTAAACAAAAGGAATCTCTTATAAATGCAGAATATAGCAGTGGAAAAAAAGAGCAAAGTGAAGACATGTGATTTGCATGGGAATTCTGATCTTGGTCATTTTAGGTGTTTTCCCAGGAGAGCCCTGACACAAATTTTAAATACTGGCCACAGCTTCGAAGAGAAAGATCACTTACACTATTTGAATCAATGCTGTGCATTTCAAAGAAAACACATCTGCCCTGCGGATGATTACCACAGATGTCAGCTTTCAAACAGTGCTCTAGGGGGCGCTAAAATGTCTAATTTGTTGTGAGCAAAATTGGCTGCAGACACATACTAGTTCAAATAGAAGGACTGAATGTAGAAATGCAAGATGTTTCCTTCAATCTCACCCACTCTGTTGTCACAAATATCTCATGAAATAATTTGAGGTCTAGTGCGGTAGACGGACTGACTGACTGGTTAGTCGTGATACATCTAAAGATGCTACCTGAAGAAAGGGCTCCAGTTACCTTTTAACTATGGTCTTCTAAGATGCTGACTTTGGGAGCTAGGTGCCCAAGTCAGGCCTTCATAAAATGCTTGTACATAGGATTTTTATTCAAGGGCCAGAAATAAACTTGATTTACTATCCAACATTCAAAACATAGCCAAGTTTTTAGTGGTTAAAAAATACATTATTTAATATCTATCTTTGCCATAAATATATATTTTTGAAAGATAAACAGATTTATGACCCTACTTGTCTGTGGGTTCTCACTGCAGGGGAATGGTAGCAGTTGTAATGAGGCAGACACTTAATATAAGGTTTACTTTTCTTCAGTGAGGTCATGAATCTACTCAGTCAGAGTTCAGTGGCCTGAGAAATACCTTTAGAGTTAGAAAGGCGGAGGTTGAATGTTTAAGAGATGGGATGAGTTTTGTGGTTCATGTGCCCTCAATCCCTTATTCTCTTGATGTGGAAAATGGGGCAGAATGAATAAGTGGTCTGTACACATGTGTTTGGTTAGCAGGCAAATCAGTTAACGCCTTTCAAGGCCTCCATTTGCGTATCTGTAACTAAGAAAGTTGAACTGCACTAAACATTCTATTGACTGATGTTTCAAGGTAAAAATATGTTTATTGAGAAGTTGCTACCAAACACAATTTTGGTTAAGAATTGTGAAAAGTATCCAATAATTATGGTCACATGTATTGAGCACTACATGCATTTTTTTTAACTGAATCTTCACACCAATGTAAGGAGGTAAGCATTATTCCAATCACCATTTTACTAAAGCTTAAAGAGGTGAATTAACGTGCACAGAGTCAGAGATCGAGGAGTGGTCCGGTTGGGATTTTGAGGTCATGCTGCGCAGCTTCCCAGATCTGCTCTTCAGAGCTGCCTCACTGCCCACCCCTCCCCTGCCTTACGACTAGGTTTTACACGTGGGCAAGGAAGCAGAAAAGTGTGATGCTTAAACACTTGTAATCTTAATTTTTATTTTTGAAGACTAGATGTAATTGTTGAAAAGTGTTTTATGTTCATTCTCAAAAATAGTGACCATCAGGCATGACAAACTAACAAATGTCAGCACTGCCACCTGAGTCAGTGCCCTTGTCCCTCTGTATTGACATTGTTCATTCACTGGGCCCTTACACTGCGTTGTGAAAGTCTGAAGAGAGACAATCCTGCCTCTGTAAGTGCCTAGTTCATAACGGGTGCTCAAGACATCCTTGAAGGAATGAATGATTGTACAAATACTCCCCTAGAACTGGGTGACACAAGCATGCTCACAGACCTCAATTCAGTGTTCGTTACTCTGAATTTTACTAGATTTTATGGTTGATTTTCATTCCTCAAATTTTCATCTCACTTAAAAAATTCTTATAATACAACTTTCCTTAGTAGAAGTGTTTTATGGTACTATTATATAATATTTTCTCAGAATAAACATAATTAAAACTCTAGCCAAGTTGAAAGGCCTCTTAGGAAGATAATTTATTTTCAGGGTACACAATTAACCTTGTTAATGTTTGGAATATGTAAACTGTATCAAGAATCACTGGTGTCATTTGCATGGTGAGGAAAATTTAAGGGAAGAAATAAAAACCTATGGATAATGCCTTGCTCGAGGGCAGAGTGGGAGTGATCACCCTTCACCCTGAGGCATTACGTCTAGAATCCTTGTAATCCTGACGTGGCTTGCTTAACTACCGCAGAATTAATTGCCATAAAGTTATGCAGGTCTTTTTTTATCCAGGCATACCTAATGCTGGAGTCCTTGGTAGAAGTGAATTTTCAATAATGGCGATGCTTTAGCTCTCTGAGAATCATGTTCTTGTATTTTTCCCCGAAAATTGCAATCATTTGTAGCAGTAATTTTCTGTTCTTCTGTGTGTTCACCACTTAATCTATTCTAATGGACTGATATTAAAATATAATTCAGTTGTGTTAGATAGTTAAGACCATTTTATTTGCCAGCCCATTATGGCTTAAAACCAAATCAAACATAATAAAACTTAACATAAAAAAACCATGAATCAACAAATAACTCTTCTATCCTCTAGATTCAACAATTCCGTAGAAATTGGGGAATATATCCTTAAATTCAGTGTGAGTTTCAAATAACATATGGATTGAGTGGCAGCTAAAATGCTAATAAACTGTGATGAGAAGTGAAGTTTCCATAGCTACAATCCAGGTTATGGAACATGGTTATACCTATAAAGAAAATCAGAATAAAAATGATTTGTAATGGTGGAAAGGAGCATCTCTGACTTCAGCATTAAATAGTTGGGCTAATATCTTACAAATACTCTGGAGCCTTTTAAAGAAAGTAAAAAAAATGTAAAGGTAATATCCAATTTTTAAATGGCCAACTTTTCCCCTTGTCAATTGATTTTGCTTTAGGTTTTTCCATCTGACTCAATTATATCAATTTCCTCTACTACAGTGAACATGCAGTTGAGGACAGTAAGCCTTATGAAGCTAGAAAGGCAGGATACCTACCTTGTGTGTAATTAGCTAAACTTCAGTTCTGTTTTTGATTGATTAAAGCACAATTTCCCTATCCCCCGGCTTTATTGATTTCTGCGATTCATTGGATACCTTTACTTCAAGGCATGGTGATTTTCATGGCATGCTGGTCACCCGCCCACTCATTCATCCCACATATACATTTGAAATTGCAATTGCTGCCAACCTCCCTCCTACACTTTTATTAGAATGTTATTAGCTAACATTATTATATGCTTACTATTGTCGAACTCTCTGCTAAGCTCTTTAGTGTCCTCAACTCTCTTAGTCTTCACATTAGCAAGTGATAGGAGAGATTATTTCCATCATTTTATAACTGAGCTTAATACGTATTGGTTCAAAGTCCTACGCTGTTGTTTGATTTGATTTGGTTTTGGTTTTCAGTAATCCTTTCTGTGGCTGAGGTTTTTAAACCTACGAGTAGCGATGACAATCACAGTTGTCATTGCTTCAATTTCCAGACCGGTCAGGATTAGCATGGTCCTGGTGATCTGCAGTGTTTGACTGATCGTGTCAGGCCGTTGCAGAGAAGCATTTGGAAAAATAATGGAAGGTCAAAAGGGATTGTGGCCAAGACGAATTCTGTTCGAAATGCGTATTTCCTTGATGACTGCTATGTTTTGCACGGACAGTTCAGATTCATAAACTTAATTTAAAATGTAAGGAAAACACACGTAATGAGAATGTTTCTTCCAAATAATTATATTATTTTACTTGAGACTGAACAGAAAAGTATTTATGGGGGTCAGAAATAAATGAAGCTTGGATCACACATGTCTTGTTGGTATAAGAACACGTTTTTGAGAAACAAAATGATGACTCTAATTCCATAACCGAATGTTTCCTTCGGGTCCCACACTGTGTCTGCGGCCTTATGGGACCTTCCGCGCACAACCTCTGTCCCCTTGCCTGCTGAGCTGGTTGCCTTGAGGGACTGTTGGCTGCTCAGGCGACATTCACTTAATATTTATTTCAAATACCCCGATTGTTTCAGTTGCCAGCGCGACGCCGCCTCCACGTGGGCGCCGCCCTGCTGCCCGCAGCTGGGGCCGAGGCTGCAGCAGGGTCGCGAACAGGTCCTTCTGTCCCTGTGCCCTCTCTGCAGGAAGTGCCCCTCTGCCCATGCGAGCCTCCAGGATGATGCCTGCCAGCCCCGAGGAGGACGCCGTGGCCGCGTTTCTGCAGTGCATCGAGGACATGGGCATGAAGGCCTACGACGGCCTGGTCATCCAGAACGCGTCGGACATCGCGCGCGAGAGCGACCGCCTGAGGAGCGAGGCGAACCTGGCCTACCTGCGGGAGAAGGACGAGAAGCGCCGGCGACAGGCCGAGGCCATGAAACGGTGAGTGCGGGCCCGGGGCCTGGGCGCTGCCAGGCGGCCCCTCAGCTCAGCACAGGCACAGGGCCCACCGTGGCCACCCCAAGGTATCCACCCGAGCTGCGCCTGTGCAGGTGCAGACGGGGTGGGGGGAGAGCCCGGTTCCCCCGAGGGAAAGCTCCTGCTGAGCCGCCTCTTGGTGAGGGCCCGAGGGGGCCAGAGACACTCCCACGGCCCACGCTGAGCAAAACCCCGGCCTGTGAGGGGCCTTGCTTGAAGCTCCCGCACTGCGACAGGGGCCAGCCTCCCCCAGGCCATAAAAGCCTCGTTAGTCAGAATCCCGGAGCCCTGAGCAAGCTGAGCCTGCTGCGGCTCCCGCTGGCACCGAGCATCCCGCTGGCTCAGGCGACACGGCCCCTGGGCTGTGGCTCCCGGGGGGGGCGAGGGCTCCTAGGGCACTGAGGCCAAAAGGGGGGCGCACAGCTTCTCGTTTTCAAAAGAACGTCACACGCTCCCCGTGCGTGCGCGTGTGTGCACGTGTGTGTGTTAAGGGGTGCAGGCAGGTGCGTGTTTAGTGGACTCTTGGTCCTTCAGTGGATGCCACTTACTAAGTGCAAAGTGCAGAATTTAGAGAATTAACCCAAACCTACTAGCTGGATAACTGAATGATAACAGCTAAGTTATTTGGAGAGTTGGTGGATTTTTCCTCATATCTGGCATTAATGCTTTTGCTTGCTCTCTGTGAACATTATGACATTAAGGAAAATAAAATATTATTTTAAGAGGAACTATTCGTGCTTATAAAAAGCTAGGTAAGGAGGCACTCTACTTTGATCATTTAATTACAAGTAACTTTACATGAAAGGTGTACTGCCCGAGATGGGAACCCTATAGCTACCTGTCGGAAGGTAACTCTAAGCAGGGTTCAATGTGCTTCATGCGAGGACACGGCATGGTGTAGTGACCAAGGCACAGACTGGAAGGGGGTAGGTTCAGACCACCAGGTGACGAAGAGCCTTATGAACCCTTATGTTTTATTCTGAAGGAGAAAAGCATTCATAGAAGATCGTTGAGCAGGGCTGTGACATGCCCCAACTGAGCGTTTGGCAAGGATTGCTGTTTTCTTTGTATTGAATAGATGGGGGGGGGGGGGGCAGGTGAATGCGAGAAATCCAAAGGGGAAGCTTTTGAAGCAATTTGGGTGAGAAACGATGGTGGTTTGGACTCTGTGGCATAACATGGTCAAATTATGGGAATCATCAGAATTTTCTAATTGATGAGCTGTAAGAGTTGAGGAAGAGAAAGGAATTGAAGGTGGTTCCCAAGGGTTTTTGTTGTTGTTGTTGTTTTGACCTTCCTGCATTGTATTTTTTGTTCTTTTGGCTTTTTTGTCTTTTTTTCTGAATGAGAAAAATGATGTTTCCATGTAATAAAATTATCAAAATTAGAAGAGGAGTCACTTTAGGTTAAATGGTGGGGAGATAGGAGCTCAGCCTTGGCAAGCGAATTTTGTAAGCCTATTTTTAGGTGTCCAGGTGGAGAGTTCTGGATTGGCATTTGGGTCCAGGACTCGAGCTGGAGATCAAAGCCAGTGGTGTAAGCCTCTTATTCTACAGATTTCACAGTCATGAGCCTGGTTGAGGACACCTAGGACCAAATATTAAAGAGAAATGAGAAGGACAATCAGAGCTATTCCTTGGGCCACCTGACTGCTGACTTGAAAGGAACAGTAGAAGAATCCAGCAAGAACAGGCGGTGAGAGAGGAGAACCACAGAGGAGGTGACACCTCTGAGTGAGGCGACAAAAGTGATTAGAGAAGACAGAGATTTAACAGATAGACCAAATACGATGAAGCCTGAGACTCGACCAATGCCTTTCACCGCATTGGTGTTGTTGACAAGAACACTTTCTGTGCAGGGCTGGGGGAAAACTCACCAGGATTATGTTTATAAAAAATAGGAAGAAAGGAATTGAAACAAAACACAGAGAACTAACCACGAAGGGTAGTTGAAGCAGGGAGTGGAGTTTATGGTGCAAGTTTGCTTTTCTATTGTTTTTCCTTTAAGAAGATATAAAAACAGCTTATTCGAAATACTAACAGGACAACAGAAAGGGAAATGCTGATGACTTTAGGAGAGGGAGGGAAACTTACGGTGACGATGCCCTGAGGACGTGGGGAAGGCAGGGGAATAAGTGTCTCAGATTGGAGCACGGCTGCTCGGCCATCGGCCATCGTAGGAGAAGGGAAGCCACAATATGTGGGTGGCTGAGTGACGAATAACTGACGGAGTCATCCTGCATAGAGGCCTCAGGCCTGGCTCGCCATGCACCAGACACCAGTTTATTATTGTATTTGCACTTGTTACATGCGCCTGGAATTGAAGGATGGTGTCTTACTATCAATACCTCTTCCCCCGGTTTCCTACACCCTTCCCCCCAATATTTTTTCTGGAACCCTAATATAAGTGCAAATATCTTTGGGAAGGGAAAAATACTAGTAAAGCTTCCTAAGTTGTGGAGATTTCTCCAATGTCTTTCATTTTCAAAGCAGGACTCATGTACTGCATGAGAACATAGCCGTCCCTGGAGTTGTTGGGGGAAAGGGTGCAGAGGGGAACGTGAAAGCAGCCGAAGGACTAGCGACTGGACGGGGGAGAGGCTAAAGTGTGTGGCCTGGCGATCGGCCTGGCTGTGCGTGTCTCAAGTGATCCCACCTCATAGCCATTGCAACGTCCAAGGTCAACTTCATTTTGTTCATATGGTGGTGACCAGGATCCTGGGGCTCTGACAGTTAAAAAATATAATGATTTTCTATAGTATAAAAATCCACACAGCATATTTTTAGAATTGCTTCAACATCACTAATAAGAAATGCATTTTTAATATTTTTGAAAACTCCATAGCAAGATTCCAGTCACACAGGCATTTTGGTGTTTCAGGGATGGCAACAGAGGCAGAATACCCTCATCTAAATTCCATGTATATTCCAATATTTTAACATTCAATTTGTGTCAAGTTGTAGAGAAAATTCACTGTGACATTAACAAACACAGTCTAATCAATTAAAATTCTTTATCGTGCCCGCAGAATGCCTTTTTCAGTATACAGTGTGATTTCATATATAGGATGCAAATGCTGGAAGTCTAAGGATGGGCATGTTTGACCTTGAAAAGGCATGGATGATAATTCTCTGTGAAATATGCCAGTTGCAATTTCAGAAATGTGCAGAGTGGCAAGGATTGCTTAAAAAATGGAAATAGGATTTCATATGATTGACCTTCTGGATCACATATGTGCCGCAACGCCTTTTGTGCTGAAGTTGAGACGCTTACAACTCTGAGCTCTTAGAAAAAGAATAACCTCTCTACTTCCTCAGTTTCCTAAGACACGTCTGCTTTCTGAGCCCAGTTCCTTATCTTTGAACTAACTCGAGCCACGTGTCACTACAAACTGTCTCGTTCCTTCACTCCCATTTCTCACATGGGATTTTATCCACAAAGACTTGTGGGTGAAAAACTCTACATAAATAAGAAGACACTGTCAGCGCTTTCCTTCACAGCTCCAAGTAATATTTGGTGAGGAAGAGAGAGAAAGACTTAAAAGGGAAAAGTTAATAGAGGGTAAAATCTTATTTCAGGAGCTCATTGTTTCTGCTACTTTAAGCCCTAATGGTTGTGTGCAGGCGCTGTTAAATGAGATTTCCTTTCTATTAAGAAGCCCATAAGAAAACAAATGCACAAAACCTACAACTTCGAACGAGTGAGCTCCGAAATCCTGGCTCGTGGGATGTGTGTGGGTGGAAAGGGAGTCTAAGAGGATGGTGGGTCTCGAACCATTGGCCAAGCACAGACACCAGCCATTCGAAAGGCAGCAGCTGGCGGGAGGGAGCAGGAGCTGGCCACGGGCCGCCTGCAAGGCCGCGCCTGGCACCTGTGCCAGGCCTGGGGCAGGCTAGCTAGTTCCTGGGAACGCCTTGCTTGGAGCATTAAGGATGTTCGCCGAGGAGCGTGGCAACCAAAAGACCGCCGGGTACGCCAGAATCGTGCTGGAGTCTGAGTTTCATTTCAAGTCAGGTTTTCTTTCTGGATTTTGGATCTAGTCCCTTCACTGTCTCATTTTACCATTCTCAGTGTTTTAAAAACTGTAGAGTGGAAACCAGAGGGAAAATGAGGTGGAGGGGGTAGGAAAAGGTAAAAGGAGTCAAATATATGGTGACAAAAGGAGATTTAACTTGGGGCGGTGAACACAATGCAGTATACAGGTGATATGTTATAGGGTTTTACATTTGAGACATATAATTTTATTAACCAATGTCACCCCAATAAATTTAATAAAATTTAAAAATATGGGAAATAGTCCTTAAATAAATAGCAGCTAGAGAATTTGCTCCCAGTACATGCCTTTCTGAGTGTGTTTTCTATTATAGGAAAGGGCTGTACTTTTTCCCTAATGAACCAAATGCTACATTAGTGAAATTCTCCCAAACACTGCAAGTCTGAAAGACAGCTCTCGACTTCAGCAAAGTGGTTCTGGCACAAAGGACTACTTAGACTGATTAGGAATGTCTCTATTCCCCATGGATCACCTCAAGGGATCTATAGGAGGTTATATTTCCTCTTTAAAAGTGACAGTCAGAAATGGAATTAGATTACTTACAGCTCCTTTAAATATACATGCAATTGTATATTAGTATGGTTATTTTGAAGCTCTTCATATTAGGAGGTTTCAGTATTTCCTTTATTCAAAGAGAAACAAAGAATGACTGAAGCCCATTCGTTAGGCCATAGAAAGAAAGAAGTAAAAATAAAAATAAAGGAAATGTTTCCTTAGCCTTTATTAAAACATTGCTACCTAGAAAGCCAATGGTTGTGATACCAAAGTTTTGAATTGGTTAATATTTTAAGTGATTACCCAAAGACAGTGACACAGAGAGCTCTTATTAGAGACATGTTAACAGTGACATAAATCCTCTTTAGATGGTGATGGCTCCTGGAATCATGCTCGTGATTTGTGACAGAGAATTTATGGAAATAAAAATACTTATTCAAGTGCATTTGAGTGAATGATGTATCCATTCAGTGCATCACAAATAGCTACTTTGGTCACAGATAATATCACTGGGTTTGCTTTCATTGGAGGCCTGTAGAAAAATGAAATATCCTATTTGTATATCAAAAGAGATGGTAAAGCACCATTGCTCAGGTTAAGTGAGGATAGTTAAATGGACCAGCGTTCAGAAACACAACTTGGTTAACTTTCAGAAATACTTTACAGTCAGCATAGAAATACCAGTCAGCTGTAGCTCCTATGCTCAGAGCATAGGAAACAGCCCCCCAGAGCCCCCAGGCATATTTCTACCTAGAACTAAATGCAAATCTGCCGCCCATCAGGGTCTTGCTGGAACGAATCAGCTGATCTGATCTGATGTGAGTTTCTGACCTAATTTTGCTGTAGGACTCGGAGCTCAGGCAGAGAAAACAAGGTTAATGTGTTGATAAGTGGGCGAGATTAAACAGCAGACAGTATCTTAACAACCCTCTCTAATTTCGGCTTCCTCTTGTGTTTGTGATTAATTCCAATCACTTCTCTATTAGTCATTTCAGAGGACTACACGCTGCTTCACTTGTTTTTATGTGAACATCGTGCATCTGAATTTTCTTTTTTCAAAACTAAACAAGATGCCCGGATACTGGAGTCATGTTGGTTGCAACACCAAATGCATGGGGATATTTTTATTCGTAGAACCATATGATTAGAGGAGAGAATTCAATAATTCATCTTGCCCATCCCTCACTGACTGCTCTTTATTAAGCCAGAATCCAAATCTACAAGGCTGATCCTAAATGAATTGATTTCTTAAAAGTGTTCTATTTTTCTTTGTGGTGCTGGTGGGGAAAGTTAATATTAATGAGCATATCTATAAGGACACCACTCATGCTTATAAATACTAACTTTCTCCACTAAGCCTAAGGACATGACATTTGTCCAGTTTGGTGGTTGTGCCGTCTCACTTTGTAAGTCAAAACGAAGGCTGCCCTCTGGCCTACAGTTTTCAGTAAGGGTCACCCCAGTGCTAAGATAATTAATACACAGTGGCCTTCATCTATTTACAATTCACATTGCACCTATATTTGTAATAGGGGTGATTTTAGGCTTTTCATTCAGTCACCTGCCAGGACAGATTAGAGGCCACCTGTAGAGGGACCTTTAATGGCCTCTTCTTCTTTTCGTGTGGCTTTTTGTGAGCTGTTTATACTTTTGATTGTTTCCACTTTAATTACATCCTGGACCTAGCATTGACTTTTCATTTTAAGAAGCTCAGCGAATGTTCCATAGCTGAAATAGACAGATGTTGGCAAGAGGAGGGGCTTTTCGGAGCCTCGCCCCATATGGGCTGTCAGTCAGCGCGAGAATTAAGCTCTTCTTATGCTGAGGAAATCGTAGCAAAGAGTGGACCTTCCAAACATCCAAGCCTATGGAAATGTGAATGATTGCAAAGAAACCCATTGGAAAATTTAAGGTAATGTTTCTTTTAGAAGTAGCATTAAATATTTAGAGACAGTTATAAATTAATTGAGCAATAGTTTTCAATCTAGGGCTGTTTCTTATACTCTGCAGGCTACCGGAGGATATTTTCAATCTTTAACTAAACATGGCCTTTATAAATTGTTCAAAATCCCAGGCAGGGGAAAGGAATTATTAAGGAGCAAGGCTATGAGTCAGGGGATTTTTTTTTAACTGCTAAAAATGCAGTATGGCTTCGGGAACATGTCTAATGTAACAAATGAAGCTGCTAGAGTAGAGGCTGAGCATGCCAATGAAATAGCTCCAAGGTTTCTGTCCAACTTCGAGGTAGCCCAGAGAGAACATCTTCATTCTAAATGTATGGGTCACCTCGAAATTAATTTTAATCATGAATTAACAAACGGAAAACCAAGCCCCTTCCCAAGATGAATCTCTGCTCAAAACACATGCCTCTAGTTGAAAGTTATTCTCAATAACATTCATATTTGGAAATGCGTGACAGAATATTCATGTCCATGCTAGAATATGAATATAACCAGCCTGCCGGGAAGCAGAGGGAGAAAATAACTCTATTTTGAAAAGCACTTTAGATAAGATGTACAAGGAAGATGCTTTAAAAATAAAAAACCAGCATTTAAAATCCATTACTTTAATTAGTAAATTGCATTTTAGTCTTTGATTTGAGGCTAAGTGTACCACTCAGCATATCCTGATATTTGAATAAGAAATTAAGTGGTTCAGCAATGAAGACAAGCATTACCAAGGAGACTTCTTAATTTTCTATTAGGCTGAGGTTTATAGGTATTGCATAGCTATTTTGTTTCTGTACAGAGTTTTTCATTAAGCATTTATTGACCCTCTGTTATACATCAGGCATTGTTGTAGGTGCTTGGGATAAAGCAGTGAACAAAAGAGTAAGTAATGTTTGCTTACCTTCATAGGATTTACAACTTGGTGAGGGTGGGGTGAGGGAGACAGATAATAAACCAACAATTAACATATAGAGTAAGTGAAAACGTGATGAGTTCTATGAAGAAAGCTAAACTAGAGAATGGGAGTTAAGGGTGTGGGGAGAGTGTGGGTTAGGTTGGTGAAGGAAAGGATCAGTGAGGATGTGACATTTGTGTAAAGACCTGAAATAACAGAGAAGAACCTTGCAAAACTCTAGGTGACAGATTTTCCAGTAAGAAGGAATATCCAGGGAAGAGGTTCCAGGTGGGAGCATCCCTGGCATGTTGGAGGAACTGCAAGGAGGTCCTGTTGCTTGAGATGCAGAGTGAGGTGGAGAGGGTTAGAAGATCAGGCCAAAAGTAATGGGGTCAGGTCTTGTCAGGTCAAGGAGGTCACTGGCTTTCACTCAACTGAGATGAGATGAGAAGTCACTGTCCTCTTTGGAGAGAGAGAACGCCATACTGTGACTTCTGTAAGTAAAAAGAGGATCCTCCTGGTCGCTGTGCGGAGTAGCAAGGGCAGAAGAGGTGCATGAGGTGCATGGGGTGTGTGGACGGAAGCTGGTGGCATGGACCAAAGCAGCAGCACTGGATGGGGAGGTGTGCGGAGGAACTGGAGACACATTTTGAAGGTACAGTTGACACAATTTGATGATAGATTGGATGTGTGGTGTGAGAGCAAGATAAGGGCATGGCATTCCCAATAACATATGGGAAAGACAGCCGAAGGAGGGCTTTGGGGGCAAAGGTTTTCACATTTTAATTCTGAGATGCCTTTTAGGCTTCCAATGGCTTGTGATTGGTAAGAATTTCATGCTTTGCATTTGATCATCTGTAGATATGAGATGGAATAATTTTATACAAATGTGAAACACTTTTATAAGACACTAAAAGTTACATACACATACACATTTAAGATTGAAGAAAGATTTTTTTTATAAATGTTTATCCAAAGGAGGTCAAGGGTGTAGATTAACCAGAGTGAATGAACAATTGCCTGGAGGTCTCTGCCTTTGTGTGGAGCTAGTGGAGTCTGTGATCTTGATTCTAGAGCTACATGATCCACACTTGCAGACGCTTTCCAGTGTAGGGCAGAGATAACAGTCAGTCCTGTAATGTTAGAAGCAAAGTAAAAAGCAGATGTAGGCCTACAGAACACTCGACGTTTCTGAAACATGTTCTGATGATGAATGGATGCAACTATTAGCCTTGGTAATATTCACTTACGGCCATTTTGGCAATGAGGGAGACATCACTGTCTAGTTGATGCAATGGGACACCTTTTCTGTTCTTGGGCATTCCAATAACCTTGTAGATTATTACCCACTAGTAAAATGGAAATTGGGAGCAAGACTATGTGTGAGTACAGGGGAGTCTGACTGAGTAGTGGGAAACTCTTAGGGTCTGGCCAAAAGGTGAGATCAGTTTCTTTCACTTCCTAGCTTTAGTGAGACCCATAAAATATGCCTTAATTTTTAAAGTGAAGTTTACTCGTTTGTCAATCAGAAATAATATTCATTTTGTTGAGTTAGGAGAAAAAAACGATGCAACACATGTGGGTCCACTATTGGAATAGCCAACTGTCACTGCTTAGAACTGGTAGCTGCTATTATCATCATCATCATCATCATCATCACTTTATTGCTTTTATTGTCATTGTTACTACCTTTATCTTCCTCACGTATTGTGGCTATATTAATAATGACATAGGATACCATGTCCAAAAAGATTCTACCTTCATTTAGGGTAGAAACCAACACAGGGAAAGAAATGGGACTATTTGCTTTGAGCATTTGCAAATGACGTATGTACCCAGCCCCCAAGGGTGTATTTCTTATTTTATCGTTTTGTTTCATGTTCTCCATGTACACATATTTTTGCTCTTTCTGCTAAAATAGTTAAAATTACATGAGGGCTGAGAGAATTCCGGCATATGAACAGATTTTAAAAAGATGCAGTAATTGGTCGTTTTAGTCTTAATTATTAAACTGGCTTCCAAGAGCAGAGAAGCTGTCTCTTGTGCATAGTTGGTTTTGAAATATTTGTCTAATCAGATCGCATCGACTCACTGGGTGCACTGACATTGGGTTTCCCAAGGGAAATAGAAATAAGCTGGCATATCATGGGGTGTTTCAAATGCAATTCACTCATGAATTCCCAGACATTTTCAGGGAACGACCCTGAAAGTTTTCCCTGTTGGCATAGGAGCGGCTAAATTTTTATTCTTTTCGTGGACATGCATACTTCCTGTGGAAGTGCAATAACATTTAAGCTAAAACTAAACAGAGGAAGAAATAATGAATCACATCTACTACATATATATAAAAGTTAACAGTCTAAACTGGTTTTTCAAAGAAGGATGGTGTGTGGTTTGACTTTTCTCCTGGACAGCAGTGAGTTTTGGACACCGCAGTGTAGATGCCACTTAAGTTTCAGCTTCGCATGGGTTTGAGGACACTGGGGGGGCTGGGCCCACGACAGCCTCCCACACTTGGCCTGGGAAAGTGTGCCTCCTTCTTCCAGGCTCTTGAGGTGCTCACTGCAGCTCTCTACCCGGCTCCTTCTTCAAAGGGCACCAGAACCGCGTGGAGAAACTTGAGCCTTTGAGGATTTTCCTAGGGACCCTTAATCTCCTCGGATGCTTGATGTTAGATTGTCACATAAACTTTAAAAATTGCTTGAGTGCCTTTTATAATATCCCATTGAGATAGTATTTGTTATGGAGACAAATGACAAAACAGGACTGGAGGGCACTTTCGAGCAAGTTACCGCAATAGATCGTTTTTCAGAAACATTCTTTCAGAGGCTAATATTTATTTGGGGGGAGACATGATATTATGTGATTTACAAAAAAATAACAGTACTGGAAAACTTAAAACACACACACAAGGTACTGAGGAAATAGCTCCGCGGCGATCAGAGCCCTTTTCATTCGCCTCCCTCCCAGGTGCGGAATTCCCGACCAGGGCCCGTCCGATCAGGGTGCAACTAGAATCTGAAAAAATTTACCCCTCTGTTACTTTTAACGTGGTTTAGAAAAAACCCATTGTAATTAATGTAAATTATTTTCTTCTTCGTACCCGCCTCTGAATAATAAAACAAAGAGTTAAAAGATGGGTAGCTTGGGACATTTCTCTGATTTTTACCAAGCCCTGGGACGCCCCCAAACCTGGGCCGCTCCCGACTCTCAGCAGATCAATGCGAATAATGTGTCTGCTTTAGGAAACGTCCCAGGCGCTTTAGACTCCCTGTTGGACAGGCACATGGATCATTTCGAAAAATTAGTTTTCAAACAGCAAACCTTATTCTTAGGTTCTTTCTTCCTTTTCATATAATTTTCCTTTTACTTCTCCTTAATAATTTAGGATGTCTGCCTTTCCTTCGTTCCTGACTTGTGTGCTACTCTTCAGTGCCAATCGGTGCGTGTACATGTGCGTGCACGTGTGCATGTGCGTGCGCGTGTGTGCCCGGGTGTGCGCTCCCATCCTGCTCCGCTGGTGCTCCCTGATTCAGGAAGCCTGGGTATTTCACACAAAAGTAGAGAAACACATTTCCAGAACATGGTACGTGGTTCAACAGAGAGCCGGGGGAGGGGACAGCAAAGGGCTGCCCAGCGAAGGCCTTTTTAGCAAATCCTGCTGCATGTATTAATAAGGAATGCTCCCCATCAATCTGCCGCGTGCCTTAGTGCTGTCTAGTCCAATTCCAGCGGAGAAATTGTTCCCTAAGTGTTGGTGGCCTGCCACTCAAATCACAATGCCAATAATACGTGCCATGCTAACGTCCCTGGACTCAGGGTGAACTTTCTCACAGGGCCAGACTGGACTAAACAGGTGACGGGGAGGAATGATGTGTGTCTGCATGAGCGCCACGGCCACAGCCAAAGAAATGGGGAGATCATCGGGGAGATAAGCAACAGCCGAGGAGGCTGTGAACCAGTCTACCAAAAATAAACTGGCAGGAAATAATCCAACCACGCATCGCTGCTGCCTAAAGAGCCAGCTAAAAATGCCGCGGGGAGAGCGTAGCCAGTGCGGAGCTCGCCAGGTCGGGAGAGCAGCCCTGCGCGCAGAGGAGCCGTCCCGGGAGACCAGGCCCGGGCGGGAACGAAGGCGGAGGGGAAACAGCAACCGAAGGCTCCGGGAATATTTAATCACAGCGTTTCAGCTCGGTCCCTACCCGTGAACAGTTCTGTTGGGTGGTGGATATCATGACAAATGTTATCCCCCATGGCTAGCTGTCAGGAGCATTCGTTATTATAAACAGATACTTTTTAAAGTCGCGATAGAATATGCCCTTGGAAACTCTTGGGCTTGAACCCACACCATGTGGTTTTTCTAAAGAAGTCCGTGGGTTTCACATATGACCTGAAAAGAAAAGCTCCTGCTTTTGAACCTGGAGCGCAAGGGAACGTGTTCTATGGCTTCCCACAAGGTTACAAATCTCCAAGGAGATTCCGTGCAAGTATGAGAGCGTTTGAGATGAGGTGGGGACACTAAGCCTGCACTGCTCTGTGACTGCACTGAGGTGCAGGAATGAAAGGTTGGGATGGTATTGGGCTTTAGGAAGGCATGCCGCTCGTGGGTTTATCATTAATGCAGTGACCCCATCTGCCCCAGCCTTTCCCTTTCAATGCGACTTAGAATTCTAAAAAGAAGTCAGCTTAAAGGGGTCAGCACAGTCCCCTGTGTAAGTTGCCTTCATATAAGCTCTATCTTTAATTTAGCACAATTGGCAATCTTAGTGAGAGATAGACTGTGATTTAGTTAACAGGAAAACAGAATGACCTCTGCCACCCCAGAGTTGAATGAGAGCTCAGTTCAGGCTGGAGGACATCTCTGAGCTATTGTAGGAACAATAACCTGGGAACAAAATGAAATGGCCTCAGTGAGCTTGTGCTGAATGGGCAGGTGCTTTATACCATGGCCTGATCTCCTAGACAATTGTACGCATTTTTATTTTTCTAAGATGTGCTTTAACAATGTATGCATGTTATGGTACCTCGATCACACAAGATCAAAGCTCGTTTTAATGAACAGGCTCAGACAATCAACCCGATGCAATAAAACTACCTCCACGTGCTGAGTAAGAGCTCTTGTTAGTTCCTGATATGGATGCAACATATTCAGGCAAACAAGGTGTAGCAGGGAATGGAAACCCTCACTACTTTCAATTCCATGAGCAGTCAGTTTAGTTACTGAAAACCTCAGCCTTTTACTACATGAATCATGAGGATGTTACCAGTGATGGAAGTGAATGATCTTTTTATGCAATTGTCTCAGGTGAATAATTAGAAACAATATAGTTTCTATGATACTTGATGAAACGCAGTGTCATGCCTTTCAGATCACGCCTCATATATCTCAAAGTCAACATTATGTTTAATTTTTGTTTATATTCATGTCTGAACTTTGGAGAAAAGGGGAATTTCCCTCCCTCCTTTCAAAGTTGTTAAGACAGATGGGGAAAAAATGAACCTAGAAAATGTTGTTTTGTAATAGAAATGGGGGTGGGGCAACGAATTAAAGTTTTCATCAAATTATTTTTCTCAGATATACGTCCTTTATTTTAATCAAACATCCCATTCGCATACTCTCTGTAAGTGTTCTTTAGCCTCAGTTTGTATTACACAAACCCTGGTTTTCACCTCTGAATGAAGCATGTAGCCACTTAAATAATATATCCCATGCTTAAATATACTGTGGGAAAAGTCTTCCATGCATGGCTTATAAATTAACATGGAATTTTTTTCAAGTTTTTAATAATGTCTTTGAGATCTAGAGCTCCAGAGTGATACTTTACCATTTATTTTGTTGGAGTCATAGAATTAATATAAAATAAAGCCAAAACTGAGGAAATTATAATTTGAGGGAATTCTACAGCCATCAGGCTTGACTTCTGTAGTTTAGACTGGTAAAGGTAAGTAAGGACATTCATTACTAAGGCACTTATGGTATTTCTATGGCAGATACTGAAATGTGGTCAGGACATAGTCCTCCTAAAACCAAAGCATTAAATGGTAAAAAATTAGATATAAAGTAAGAAGAAAAGGGAAAGGGAGAGTAGAGATAAAAAAAAAAATTCAACCAGGTACTAAAATACCAGACTTTGTTCCCTTGTTACCCTGTCTCTGAATTTATAAGTGAGCTGGCAAATGCTTGTTAGGAGTAAGCATGAGAGAACACTTGCTGCTTTACAAAGGGAGCCAAAGTAAGAGCCTGGCAAACTCTTTTCTCTGGAGTGGCCCTGTTTTCTCCCACTCTGGAGTCAATGAGGACTGGCTCTAACATAGCTACAGGGTAAGGGAGCGTGTGCATTCATACTAAAGGTACAGGCCACTGCCCTTGGTGTGTGTGTGTGCATGTGTGTGTGCGTGTGTGCATGTGTGTGTGACCCATTGATAGATTGCACACAGAGCATTTCTCACCAGGAATTTATCCAACAAGTCAGGGCACTTTGGTTATTAAATTGAGGTCTCATGTTAGAAGCCATTAAGCAAATTATTTAGCGCATTTTGCTTTAGAAGGCAAGGGCACAAGTACAATATTTTATAACTGGTTAATTTCATGCTGCAATTAAATTCTTGACACATACTTGGAATGGGAAACTTAATGTTGAGGGGAAAATTAAAGAGGCTTTCTATTGTCAAGTTTCTGTCTGAAAATGGACTTTTTAACAGAGGTCTATCTAATGCATTTAAGAATTGACATCTTCTGCCCCAGGGCAGGAGGGAAACTACCCATAGTGTAATCTAAGCAGAAACAAATGTTTGGGTTTTTACATTTGTTTTATTTTTAGATTTTATACAACCAGTAAGAGTTGTACTATAATAGATTTTAGCAGACACTTCAATGAAGATAAGTTTGTAGCAAATCATTTTTATTAAACAATGAAATTGGCCTAGTTCAGTATATACGTTATGTAAATGTTTAATTTTCACTTTGATGGCTGACTCAGGAGAAAGTGGAATAATTTGTGTGTGTGTGTGAAAGAGGAATATTGAGGTTTAAACTCAAGTTTAAATTCATTACAGTGGGTGACATTCAGTTAAAGAAAAAATAAAAAGTTTGTTAAGAATAAATTCTTAATAACTGAAATTAAAAGAAAATGGCAATGTCCTCTGGAAAATTAGTTTCCTGTATACTTCTCTCTTGTTTTATATTTCTTTTATTTTTTTCTCTACATTTTTTATATTTTCACCTGAACCTATAGGAGAGGATAGCAAGTGTGATCTACAGCATCAGACTTCCTTGCAAGACAGATTTTGTCTCGAACTCTTTCTGGCTGTGTAACCATAAACCAGTTACTCAAATTCTCCAGGCTATGGTTTTCTTCATGATAAAGTGATCGGGATAATAATAGTACCTACAGCTTAGGATGACCCCAGGCCTATGAAGGGCTTGACACAGAACTCACAGCAAGCTGTGAGCATCAACACCTTTTCACTAAAATACGCCCAGGGCTTTGCTCTGCGCACTGCTCTGTCCTAATCACCTAGGATAATAGATGCCCAAGAAGCATATTTGCTTGATGTATTGAATAACTAATGATGTGATGAAACCTTATTTATTAATTAATCAGAAGGTAGCAACATGATGTAATTATAGGGGATGCTAAACCTTCACCCTGTGAAAATATCTCCTTTGATATAACCAATGTCATAAATCTCAAATGTGTAAAATTATTCTTTTGGCTTGCCTATTGCTTCACTCTTTAGAAGACAAATGAAAAGACAGCAATTAGTATTATTAGTCAGTTTTGCCTTACCAGACTGATTTATTAAACTTATTCCCAATAATAGGTTACTGAGCAGGATGTAAAATTAAAACTGAACCAAACAATGGCCAGCCCCCAACACAGAATCCCATTCAAAACAATGAGAGTTTAACAACCTGGAATTTTTGTAAAGTGATTCAGATCTTTGCTGGAGCCTCTCAAAAAATAGCCAAGGCGTCCTTTAATTTAGAAAACCCAACACGATGACTCTCTATGACTCTCTCTCCCATCTATAAGCTTCTAATAGTCCCCACGCCAGGCTCTCCCTTTCCAGCCCTTCTCAGGAAAAAAACAACAACCCTTTATTGTGTAAATCAAGGTAACTCCTCTGGATTTGGGGGGTTGATGGGGAGGCATGAGAGGTTGACTCTCTCCCCTTCAGATTTTGTGCCGCACCTGAACTCTGCACACGAGAGCAGGTTGGGCTGACCTAGCAGCACAGCATTCTTCTTCCTTGGGAAGTGAGGAAGACAATGAAATTCATAATCACTTGTTGTCTGAAATCTTCATTTTTGTCCCAATCATAGATGACTATTCCTCTCTCTTCATTGTGAGATTGAGTTTCTTCTCAATATAGGTAGAAGGCTGGAGTGTGGAAAAAGTGACTGAAATTGGAGTTCTGAACAGCATGTCACAGCTCTGCTTTTACAGAACCTCTCCCTCTACCTGAACTTACCTACTCAAGTGCCCTGTAGTCCACGGGTCAGCAAACATTTTCAAGGAGTGATTATTTTAGGCTCTGCAGACCACACAGCCTCTGCGGCGACTCCCTAACCCTGCTGCTGCAGTGTGAGGCACCCCCGTCAATACCTAACCCAAGGAGTATGGCAGTGTTCCAATAAACTTTATTTACAGAAGTGGGCGGAGGGCCAGGTTTGGCCTACAAGCCATGGTTGCCCAAACCCTGCTAGTCCATCTGTTGGTTTCGTTGACCTGATTGTCACCATCCAGGCCAATTTTTCTAAAGGGAATTTCACTGCTAATTTGCCCTCCCTGAACATGTGGGCGGGGAAAGCATTAGGAAGTTGAGCTTCAGAACTGTACTTACTGTTGAGCTTTCTAGCTGGATTATTGATCCAGATGTAAAATACAACTTCAAAGAAATTTGAGGGGAGTTTTGAAGTTCTAAGATAGCTAGTTTTCAAGAATTTGCATAATGTAAGAAGAAAACATGTAAGTAATCATTCAGAGATCACAAGAGCAGCTACCATTGATTCAGGGCTTGTTTTATATCAAATACTACACATTTTTCACATGCTATGTCTACGTAATCCAGATGATATTTCTATGAGGTGGGTTCCATCACTGGCTCCATTTCACAGACAGACAAGCAGAGTCTTAGAGTCTTTAAGAAGTTTGCCACGATCTCATAGTGAGTGGCAGAGTTGTGGCAGAGCTCAGGTGTATCTGACTCCAAAACACAGTCCTGAAACAGGAGAGAATAATGCCTTATTTTTAGGGTGGCATTTGGGTATGAGAGATGGTCTGTCCATTAGTTGTTTCTACTTGGGTCGAGGAGACCTGGCAGGTCACTTGGGCAGCTTCATCAGAATTTTAAATTAATAATTGAAATACTCAACTTGCCTTCCACATAGTGATACTGCAGAGAGCCCATAGGACATTCTGAGCACCCAGAAGGTGACAGAAAGGTTAGATGTCCACAATCTAGTTCTTGGGACAGCTTTTATATCAGGTCCATAATGATGTATTTCAATTTTCGCAAAGTTTCAACACACCTGGAATTTCTTTCAATGTCTATGATATTTTGAAGATCAACAAAAGGAATCTTTTAAAAAAAAAAAAAAAATTCAGGTAGCTAAAAACTCCTTATAACATAAGCCTCAGCATGGTGAATGATGAAACAATGAAATTATGGTTCACATATTTTTAAATTGTATGCTGATAATCCATTGGCTATTTTAGATAAATTCTATATTTGAGAAAAAACGATAAATGGGCATAGTGCATTTGCTTACAGAATCTAACATAAGTGCTGAATGTTTAACCAAAGCCGCAAAAGCTTCTTCTTCCAGTGATTTTCTTATAGTATTAATCTAAATTCTGGTGCATCTATGCCAGAGCAGCATATACCAAAAAATAAATAAAGAAATAAATACAACCCAGTTTCAGGCTATGCGCTTACCATGGCAACCCCAGCATCACATGGTGCACACGCTCGTCCGGAGGCAAAGAGCTTCACGGGCTCGTAAGCAGACACACACCAGCTTCCCAGCCATGTGACTTTGCCTACAGTCAGCAGCCTTTGCCAAAGAAACGTGTCAGCGTAAACCGATAAACTCGGGGTTATCCTGACTCCTGCAATTCTGTGTTCTTCCACCTGCTCACTCGTCTTCCCTCTCTCTTTCCCTCTCCTGCCCTCTCTTCCTCATTTTCCCAGTCTTTAAAGATGTATCATCTTAGATGCTCTCAAAATAATCCTTTCTACTGAAATCTCCAGGACTCTAAGAAAATGTTTTGCAATTTTAGGGTCTTATTAATCTCCTTTTCAGAGCCTTAGAATATTAATAACATGCAGCCTTTTCAAAGGCTGACAAAAAAAATAATGTCTATAACATAAATGAAATTTTCACAAATTATTTAAATTCTCTTCTTCAGTTTAATGATTTGCTTAGCCATTAGGATCAAAGTTATCTGGTAAGTAAAATGTAGGTTATCTATTGGACTGAACCAAAAAACCAAGATAAGTGCAGGCCCAAGTAAGAAAACAAAGCAAAGAAATCAAGTTTTAGGCCACATTATGCATTTTAATTCTATGTTTTGAAAATAGTGATGAAAGCACTACAGTTCCAATTTTTTTCAAAAGTTATTTCAAATCTCAGAACAGAGTCTTACTCCACTTGGGCCACTCACATCAGTTAGATGCTTTCCGTGTGCTGCGGCCGCGGCAGGATCAAAGCGCAGCAACAAAACGCAGGCTCTGGGCTACGCCTCTCCAGTCTCGCTTCGAGACTCCACCAACTGGCAGCTCCCAGGGTCCTAAGGATGCTAATTAATGAATCTTGTGATTTGTGGTGAAGCTTTTGAACTTCATGGGAGTCCATTTTCAATTTCCAATGCCAGTCAATCAGACTCCAGTGCTATTTCCCAAGTAATCATGTTTATGTGCAACTGTTTTTAGTTAACAGCCATTGGATAATTGCCTGCCTCTTCTCTCCCTCCCTTCCTCCCTCCCTCTCTCTCTCTCTCTCTGTCTCTGTCTCTTTCTCTCTCTCTCTTCACACACATGCATCTCCCCCCCCCCCCCCCAAATGAGCTTGCAACCCTTTTGGAAATGATCCAGAACAAAATCTCATCAGCATGTTCTGGGAACTCATTTGCAAATGCACTTCTGGGTTAAGAAGCCCACTTACAAGACAAGCAGGACCACGTCGCATCTACCGTGAAAACAGGAAGGTTGAGGAATTGAGCATAGCAAGAGTTGGCCAAAAGTTCCCACAGTGAGCCAAGTCTGATGTTTATAAAAAAATCAAATCAAATGTGAGACAATAATATATATACATATTATAAGTATATATGTAAGGCCTTAGAATTTATAATGATGATAATTTTAAAAGTCTTCACTGCAGAAGCTGACTGTTGACCCTGCATGCACATTTGTATATGTTATACATATCTGTTTGGATTTAGTTAATAGAAAAACAGCTAGCGTAAAGCCATCTTGGTACCTATGTTCAAATACCTATATGTCTATGTCTATGTCTATGTCTATGTCTATGTCTATGTCTATGTCTATGTTTAAGTCTATGTCTATGTCTATGTCTATGTTTAAGTCTATGTCTATGTCTATGTCTATTATGTCTATGTCTATGTCTAAGTCTATGTCTATGTCTATGTCTATGTCTATGTCTATGTCTATGTCTATGTCTATGTCTATGTCTATGATGTCTAAGTCTAAGTCTATGTCTATGTCTATGTCTATGTCTATGTCTATGTCTATGTCTATGTCTATGTCTATGATGTCTAAGTCTAAGTCTATGTCTATGTCTATGTCTATGTCTATGTCTATGTCTATGTCTATGTCTAAGTCTATGTCTATGTCTATGTCTATGTCTATGTCTATGTCTATGTCTATGTCTATGATGTCTAAGTCTAAGTCTATGTCTATGTCTATGTCTATGTCTATGTCTATGTCTATGTCTATGTCTATGTCTATGTCTATGTCTATGTCTAAGTCTACGTATCTTGTCCAGCAGACCATTTTTTCTGAGAGCTGGAGCTAGCTGTGATTCAGCCCAGCACCTTGTGAAATCCTACTTAGGGTACCAGTTCAACTTTTGTTACAAAGGACAAAATAACCCTGGTTTAAGTAAGGTAAAAGACTCTCTCCCTCGCTCGCCTCCTCTGTGACAGTCCAAGCAGAAACGGCCCAGGGCTGAGAGGGCATCTCCATCATGCTGTGGATCTAGACCCCTTCGTAGTTTTGTGTTTTTGTCGTCTGTCTTCCCCATGAATATTCCCTCTTATAATGTCAGATCTATCTCTGCTCTGGCTGCTCCTACCACATCTGCATTTTAGCTACCAGTAAGGACAAAGGGATCCAGGTTCCTTTATTTCAAGGCATGGCCCAAAATTGATACTTTCTTTTCCCTCATAACTCATGAGCCATGACCTACTCACATGACAGCACCTAGGTGCAAGGGACATTGGAAAATGTAGTTTTGAGCTGGGCAAGAAAACAGGTTTTGATTGAGCATCTTGATGTCTCTGCCACGGCTGATGTCTAGGAAAGACGTTACACACAGTGCTTAGGACATACAAGCTTCTCAAGGCCTAAAGAATATTTGAAAATGGAAAAAGGATATTGGCTCCAAAATACAAAATATAATTTAATGAGTATCTAATAACATACCTATTATGTGTAATTTGACCAAATTCATTAACTTGTTTGCTTTATGTTCATAAAAAGCCAATTTTTTGAAAAACAACATTTACATTGGATTTCCTCCCATTGCCAAAATCTTAGTATATACAAATCTGCTGAAAAATTATAGCCCATCATAAATTAAACAAAAAATATGTAGCTAAATATTTTTAAAGGGCAAATTTAAAAATATTTTAAAATTTTACAGCCAATAATATACTAAATGGAATTATATGTATACATTTTAGTTTGTTCCATAAAGTTGCGTAAGGAAGTCCCATAACTAAATGATTTAATAGTCTTCAAATGCTCTTTTTCAAATGGGCCTGAAAAAATGATTTTAAAAATTGTTATAATTAAGCAGTTTAAGGAATAAAATGTCAGCTGTTTCATTAAGCTGTGTTTTGCAAAGATCAATGTTTATGGGATGTAGAGCTGACTGAATCGAATGAATGGGAATGACATGTATCTCTATAATTATCACACACGGGCCAATATATTTTAATAAAAAGATGACTAGCAGCCAACTGCCTGTGAGTTTCTCCTACTCAGTGACAAGGGAGGGTTTGTGTGAATACTGAAGGGAAGCGTTCTTTGTGTTTCCCTTAGGAGAATTGGGGAGAAGGTGGCAAGGGCTTCGTTCTGTGCTGTAAAGGATGCTGCGTAAGACAGCTGAGTACCCAGGGAAGGCGCAGCAAGGGGTGGGGTTGGGAGCAGCTTGAGTGGCCTCAGGGACGGTTGCCACTCCACCCTCGGCTACAACAGCTTCCTAGATGGCTTGAAAGCTGCTTAGGAATTTCTATCAGCCATCACCCACAGTAGCACCAGTCTTTCCGTGCAAAAATTAGAGGAATAAACCTATTTCTTTTCTAGAATTCTAGCAGAACTTCGAGTATTTGGGAGTGAGAGGGGGCAGTTCTTTGAGTTATAAAGTGTGATACTTATGCAACTGAAAGGAGAAATTTGAAAAAACATGCTTTGGGTTGCCATGACAGGAGAAACTATTCCTTTATTTTGAAAACACTCAACGTTCAACTGATACTGACCGACTGTCTATTGTGTGCCTGCATTAGTGACAGGTATCACGATGTAGAACATGAACTTGGGGGTGCTCTGTTAAAGCAGCTGGTATTTCCTGACAATGAATTTCCTCTGTAAACTTTCTGCTCTGAGGACACCGTGTTCTTTTATAAGAGAATTATATGGACAGTGCCACTGTTGTAGATGGTACAAGGTGATATATTATAATTAACATATTTGATGTGTTTCTTTAAATCAAAACACTGTTATGTGTGTGTGTGACACATACACACATATGGAAGTCTGACACTGGTATGATTAGGAAGCAGCTTGAGCCCTTCACATGCGATCAGCCTCGCTTATCTGGGGCAGACATCAGCCCGGAGCAGTTCCTCCGCCGGGCCGGACACTTGTTCTCTTGAGCGATTGCACAACTGGCCACGAGAGCTCCCCACGCAGGCCTGGAAAGCGTCCTGGGATGTGAAAGCTTATTTTATCTCATGATATTGCTCTTCCTGCATCCCGACCCCATAGTTTGTGACCTCTTCACTAGCCTTTTACCTACGTATTTTCTCTTTGATTTGCTCCTTTTGGGTGACATTTCTCTTCCGAATTGATAGCCCAGAGAGTGGTTATTTACCATCAAAGATCTTCAGTTACCAAATAAGCATTGAAAGAAAGCTATGCTAAGGCATAATCAACTGGGTGTATCTACGTTTTATCCAATCTGTGCGGCAGGGAAAGATGGGGTCAGAAGGGGAAGGTGCCCTATGTGAAGAGACAAGTGGACTGAAACTCAACTGCACTTGTATTATCGATACAAAGGAGAGTGAATTCAAATGGACACTCCTGAGGGTCAAATGACATGTTACATATTAGTTCAAGTCTTCAAAAATAGCAGTCAAAGTGGAGGGTAAATGGGCCTAATTTGACTTAAATGGTCAAATACTCAAATCTCCTTATGCCCATAGCTATAATCTGCTTCCTGATTTAGTTTTCTTTTAGCAGAATGAGTTGTCTATCCTTACTAATAATTAAAATGCTCATGAATTTTCTATGCATTGATATTCCTTTTACTAATTAATTTCCTTGCAAAGTATCTACTTCAGTAACTTAAAGGGATGAATTTATATTACAGCAGTTACTCTTCTTGGTTTTATGTCTCAATCATACTTAAGCAAACACATACAAACACAAGCACATATGCACACTCATTTGGTTATTAAACATACATTTATTATAAGACCATATGCCATAGTGGAAAAACGCTTGGACCCTAGAAACAGATCAAGATTTAATTTTTGGCCCCACCACTCACTCTGAGCATCAGTTTGCTCATTTGTGAAAGAGATACTGAGACTACCTCCCTCAGGGGATGGTTACAAGAACTCAACGAGGTGAGGCATGTAATGTGCCAGATACTAAGTACTAATAAATACAAGATATTATTTATTGATCACCAACTGGGTGCCAGGTGCTGAGACTTGAAACTGTGTGATGAACTTCTTACTCACCTCCCTGCCTCCAGCTCCTACTCCCCACATCTAGACCATTTCACATGCGATGGCCAAATTCATTGGTCAGATCAGGCCTCTTCCCTGACATTTCCCATGCTTTTCTTTTGCCTATAAAATAAAGAACAAACAATTTTCAGTCCAGCACTCGAAACGTATTAGTTTGTTAAGGCTGCCATGATAGAGCACAGCAAGCTGAGGGTGGCTTAAACAGCAGAGATTTAGTTTCTCACAGTCTGGAGGCTGGAAGTCCGAGATCAAGGTGTTGGTGGGGTTGGTTCTTTCTGAGGGCAGTGAGAAAGAACTGAGGCTTGCTGGCAGCCTTTGTCATTTCTTAACCTGTAGAAGCCTCACCCCGGTCTTTGCCCTCATGTTCACATGGCACTTTCCCTGTGTGTGTCTGTGTCCAAGTTTCCCCTTCTAATAAGGACTCTAGTCCTATTGGATTAAGGTTCACCCTACTCCAGTGGGACCTCATCTTGACTAATTACATCTGCAATGACTGTATTTCCAAATAAGGTCATATTCGGAGGCACTGAACATTAGGACTACAGTGTAGGATTTTTTATTTTAGTGGTGGTGGAGGGAGACACAATTTAACTGGTAGCATAAAACTTGTCATATCCAACTCTCTAACTTAATTCTGATTGTTTCCCTCCAAAAGGTAAAAAAAAAAAAAATCTTGCTAGTCCCTATACACACCACTCTTTCCTGACCCTCCGCCTTTTACTAGCATAAAAGATTCCCTTTTGCAATGCTCCAGTTCTCAGGTGAAATTCTGCCTGCTTCGTATGTATTGCCTTTTCTCCAGCAGCGCTGTCTTCCCCCATCTTATCCCTGCTTCAAAACCTCTCCTTCTCTGAACTTCTGCCATATCAGAGCCTCCCTCCCTCAGTGGGGTCTGGAGGTGGGGCTAGAGGGCAGATACCCACCGGGCAACAGATGGCTTGAGGAGCAATAGGAACACCCCAAGGAATTCGGATGGGCTCTGCAAAGGGAAAGAAGAGCTGACGTATGAAATGGAAAATAGAGTTCAGCAAGCTGTAGCGCACCCAAGGAATGTAAGTTAGAATAATCTTGTTTGATGCCCAGACTCCAAAAGCAAGCATCTGTGACTTCTGAAAAGGTGGTGGGGACTTCCCATGGCCTCTTACAAAGCCACTTGGAATGGCTTAATGTCAATAATAAAAATGCTTGTTTATGGAGGACTCGGTATGTGACAGGAGTAAAGGAAATCTCTTGCTCCTTCCTGCTCTAATCATCTAAAGATAAGAGCTGGTACCAAACAGCAGTTTGACTGTATTTTGAGATGTGTTCATGAGCTGAGCAGCAGCCAGATTACTCCTGTCTACTAGTAAAAATCATCATGCCTGGCTCCAGTACCTGGTGGTGCTCGGTTCTCTACTCTGAGAACACACTGCACACAGATCACTTTTTGGGGGGTCCTCCCACTAAACAGATAAAGTGATCCTGCAAGGTAATTCTAGGGGCTTCTCTCAGAAAAGAAGGGAACTTTTCCACCATGCTAAATAAACTCAGATCCGCACATCTGCAAGTCTAAATGAGGTCTTCTTTACTGGACGTGGTGCTTCACACACATCCTCAGACTTAATCACCTTTCAGGTGGGGCTTGGAGAGGTTAAGTAAAAGTAAGGTACCTAATACCAAAGAGCTAATATGTTTCAGAAATCACATTAAACCTAGCCCTGTCTTACTCCAATGTCTGCTTTTACCTATTGCATCATCTCAGCTCTCTTTCTATAATTTAGGAATGAAGATATTTATTCAGACAGTCACAGATGAAATGAGGGTATTGATTCCTCTCTACTCTGGACTAACATAAAACATGCATATGGTTGAAACACAGTGGCTTAGAACATGATTCATCTTTTTTTATTTTATGTGTACCTATTCAGATCTTGAGTCTGTTCTTAATAGCAAGGCTACCTTGTATCTTAGTATGTGTCTCCTTAAACCTTTACTCTGCCCAACCCAGTACTGAGTACCTAGTAGGTGTGTCAAAACCTTGTTCGCTGGTTTTGAATATTTAACTTTACCAGGAATAGGTGAGTTTTATTGGGTACATATGAGTTTTATCTGAAAACTACCACATTATGTAACGCCATGAATAAATGTGGGTATATTTACAGTGCTATTGCAGTGGTTTTAAGAGCCTGCCACAGAACAAAAGATTCTGGCAAGTGCCTTGGCTTTATCAAAGATAGACACACGCTCCCATCCTTCACAGTGCACTGCCTCTGCTATAGCAGGGTGGCAGGTTCAGCCACCGAGCTCTGGGCTGGGAATTCAAAGACCTAATTTGGCAAGTATTGCAAAATCATTGACAAACGGCCAATGCTCTAATTTAGGCCTTTGCATTGATTTAATTTCTAGAGACGAACCTATCAAGATGTTTCAGTAGATAATAGCTCATGTCTCATGTAAGATATTTCCCTATTTCTATGTAAAGGAATTAAGAATTAAAAAATGGATAAATATCTTTAAAATAATGTCATGATACGTCCATAGATAAAATAGGAAGACAATCTAAATTACTTGTTCATCTATCTACTCATTCAATCAACACATATTTATTTAACACCCACCATGTCTCTTGCATATAAAAGCTCTCTGATTTTATGTTTGGGGAATGTGGCAGATACTGTTCTAATCTACGAGTACCAAACTTAGGGAATTATTGTGATAATTAAGTAATTAAATAACTTAGAAAGTTTGTGGGACTTAGGAAGCACTAACTGGGTGTTAGCTGCTACTATCACTCATTCATTCATTCATTCATTCATTCATTCATTCATTCCTCACCGAATCAGTTATGCTCTGCTGACCGAGTATATAGTAACCAAAAATTCTCTCCAGTGCGAATAACTCATTTCACTGGGTAGATGATGTGAAAAACACACACAATTTCACTACTGATTAAATTTAAAATGAGAAAATATGAATCACAGGGGAAGGCGGTGCCAGCTAAAGGAGGGCCGGAATGAGGAGACCCCAATGCCGAGGCACCTGCAAACGTTAACTGCTTTCGGTGGCGAGGAAGTCACTGGAAGGCGCAGCCGTGCTGACGCATTAAGCACAGCGTGCTCTTGTGCACCTCGGGGCAGTGTGTGCAGAGCCCGCCGCTGCCACCTTTGGCTGGAAGGGGCCACGGGCCCGCGTGGGGTCAGGGCTATTCCGCACAGCGCGAGGCAGGGTCAGCGCGGGCCTGCTCCCCACGCGGCTGCCCTGAGCCAGGGAGGCTGCGAGCCGGTGCGAACAGTGCCCTGCGCCGGAGGCGCGCCCTCAGCTGGAGCGGAGCATGTTGGCAGAGTGGCGGGGCCCCCTGCAGCTGCAGCCCAGGGCGGCGAGGGGGGTGCAAGATCGGGAGAAAGGCCCCAGGGCAGCAACTCAGCAGCCAGCCCCCCTCCCCTGGCCGCCGCAGGGGTGCGGGGCCCCTCCAAGGCTCCCGTGGGACTGTGGCCCAGCCTGGCCCACGTGCTCTCCACGGAGACATGCAAGGGCATCGGGGCCCCTGTTACCCCCTCCCTACCATCAGCCAGATGCCACCTGCATCACACAGACCTGGAGAAGCTGGATGCTAAGACGATCTAAAGTGCCTACGAATCGCGTAATTTGAGTTGCAAACCCTAAACCTGCTCTAGAATGCTAGCACCGAAAAGAAACTATAATTAAGAAAATATTCGTAAGAATAATGCCGTACATTCCAAACTTGAAGTTAGAACCTCAGCTCTACTGTCAATTCTTTAAATTAATATAGAATGGATGAAAGAATCAGACAAAATGATTAGATAAAAGACTCTGAAAGATCAAATACAATAAATCTATAGAGCACTAATCTAGGAGGGACCCTGAAATGGCCAGGGAACGGTGAAATCAATGGACGCTGCATTCCGCTGCATCAGTTTTGCTTAATTCAATATGAGCAATCTGAACTCGTAGCTCCCGACAAACACATTATAAAGAAGCTTCTGAAGGCAGCGAGACAGTTCCAAACAGCTGTTCAAACAAACATAATTTCTGTGACTGTTCTTGATGTTCTTCAGTCTGATCTCCACTTTGAAAGGAACTCAGGTGGGGATTCCATTTGAAGTGGAACTTAGGAAGATCGAGCGTGGGATGGAAAAGTAAATGAACCTGGGAAGCTGTCCCAGTTTGTGGCCACCTGAGATTGGCCTTTTCAGCTCTGCTGGCAAAATACAAGTCTGCAGACATGCTGGCAGGTGAGAGATCCAGCTTTATGGAAGCAGAGTAAAGAAAGCATTTTGGTAGGAGGAAAAATTAAAACAAAGGGGGAGAGAGAGAGACAGGAGGCCAAGAGGAGGAGTTGGAATCTTTTTAGCCAATTAACACACCACCTCCTGGTTTTGAGGACACAAACTGTAATCCAGGGACAGTCATCAATAACTGTTAAATATCAGGAGAGAGTACATGGCTGAGACTGTGGAGGTTCACTCTGCAAGAGTCCAGAGGAATTATAGGAAACAGGGAGATGTATTTAAATCAAGATAGTCAGGGCTGGTCATGGTAAAGGATGCTAGATTATTTAAGTTGATGCCTCACTTTTAATGAAATACCTGGATTAATGTGCTCATTCTTTACTTATTAGTTTTAAAAGAAGTATGTGAATAAATTAGTCCTTAGAGAAACCTCTTGTACTAACATTTTGGGTCATGGATGCTTCTGAATTGTTGATTTCTGGAGCTCAATTAATATACATGTTTACATCTCTGTGGATGCGCATAGATGCAGCCAACCCTAAACACCCCCAGTAGTGTCGGTTTCCCTCTCCTCCCAGGAAGCTCTCGCTTTAAGCTACACCTTCCAAGCTTTCAAATCATTATGACTATTTAGAGGCACTGAATGGTGACAAGCCATTGTCTTTGTCATGGTCTAGAATCAGAATGAGCCAGCAGGGATTCAGTGAGCAAATTCTAAGTTGAGGTTTTTAATTTCCAATTGGTTTGCAAACTGTGAGCTTTGTTTTTGTTCATTGCCCTCCTGGTTGATATACATTCAGGCCTGAAACAATTTTGGTGAGTGGAAAGGACACATATGTGCTTATGATAGAGCATTTCTGTAAAACCTGCATAGTGAATTCCTTGGGGACATTCAAGTATCTGTTCATTACAGCCCCTCATTGTATCTTGTAGTATTCAGTGTAATACACTAAATATATATATATTCCTTTTTAAAAAGGTTTTAGTATCAGCAAATGTTTAAACTAAATGTGAACTCATTTACCTAAGTAAAGCTATTTGCACAAAAGCTTCCAGGCTTGTTAAAGAGGTTAGCCAATGGTAGACAGAATATGCCAGTGTGATCTTACTTTTGCTAGCTAACCCCTTCTCACCGCAGATGGAATCTGCCATCCCGCAGATATGTCACTGTTAACACGGGTCTCGAATGCCATTTTTTAAACCCCCTGTCCTCGTTAATATTGTTTAACCATCCAAGAATACCTCTATCCTGAGAGCATCTGAGAAACCATTTCTTCGTCTATCAGAGATCAACCCAGACACGTTCTTCTTGCCGGCTGCTGATGGGTCTAAACCAGCATCGCCCTAGCTAGGTTGTTATAAGGGTTTCTTCATGCTTTTGCCATTTCATGTTCCTTTTTAAAGAAATTGCTTTTCAATTACAGTTGACATACATAGTGTACAACATAGTGGTTAGACATTTATATACCTTACCAAGTGGTCACCCTGTTAAGTCTAGTACCAATCTGACACCATACATAGTTCTTACAATATTATTGACTAAACTCCTTGTGCTGTACTTTACATTCTCACGCCTCGTTTTATGACAAGCAATTCACCCTGAAACCAATCACTGTGTCCAGAAAACTCCCATGTTCTGACCAAGCCTGAATACTCTGCGTGGAATATCCTTGGAATAGGTGAGAAAAGACCACTTAGAGGAGGGGAGGAGAGGTGTTCAAAAAGCAAAATGGGGTGCCGTGGCTACATAAATGACAACGAAATATTTCCTTGTTTAATAATTACATATGTAAGAACACAAAATGTACCTGTTTTTATACAGAGAATTATTTCATTGTAGATAAATGGAACCAAAGAGATATTTTTATTATACTAAGATGATTTAGATCTGGCAAAACTCCATCTTTATCTCTAAGTGTAATTTAGAGCCTGGAAATTATTGCTCTGCCCACTTAAAAATATATATATGAGAGGATAAATGCATTTACCAGACCTAGCAGATGATATATACTTCACGGAAGCCATTACCAAGACTGTAATTTAAAGTAACAGTTGCACCACTTTAGAGCTGATAGAAACTGCTGGCTTATTTCAGCTCAAATTGACCACAAAACCTCACTCAACCCACATTTCTCATTTCACTCAGGTACAAATTTCTGTAGCATTTATTAACATAGAGAAAGATAATGGGCCAAATAATATTTTTATTAGCTTCAAAACTCTGTAATGTGAACTGTTAGTAAGAATGGAAAGTTCATTCATGTGTGCATTCATTCAACAAACATCTCTTGAATTCTGCCCAAACCACATGTTCTTGAGTTGCTTTAGAATAACTTGTTTAATCCTCTCAGTAACTGCAGCCGGCAGGCCAACCCTCCCTTCCTCCTCTCTCTCTATCTGTAGATGGCTTTCCTTATGTACACACATACCTACATTAACTGTATTGAGAAATACTAAATGATGTACCCATGTCAAGTAAGTTGGAAGCAGTAAATGTAAAGTGTCAATTTTAAAAGTTAGAGTAATCCATGCCTCTTAGTACTAATTACCAGGAGCCGTTGACTCAGTTAAGGAGATGTAAGGGTCTAGATCTACCCTGCTTTAGTCAAAGCATCGTGTGACTATCATCGGCTCTCATCCGACAGCCTCTCAAATATGTAAACACAACTTCAAAGTTCCCAATTGAATTTGATTAATTCTAAGATAAGCAGCCAAAGAGTGCTGGGGGGGGGGGGCGGGGTATGCCGATTAGTTGTTGGTTATTGTTCATTCTTACATTTTCTTTCCAAGACAATGCAAAAAGACAATAAAATCTGCTAACAGGAGCTCGAGCGTGGTGTACATGCACAGAGTTCAAGTTCAGCCTTAGTGGCAGGACACAATCTATTCTTTAAGTTTGGCTTTTTCCTGGGCCTTTGGAAGGTGAAGCAACCAAAATGCCTGTTTCAATGTCATTCCCAGAATCACTAAGTTTGTGTAACTGTTATGAGATTGGTTAGGATCCCTTCAAATCCAGTCGGCATACCCATCTCAGTAATAAAACAAAGCAGTCACTCAGCTTTCCCATGTAACTACCTTCCAATATTCACTTTCAAATGCAGGCACACTCCAGGGATAGCTGGAACTGTCTGTTTCTTTCTAGACTGGAAATTCTGTCAGTGATGTGAAGTATAACTGTGTGTTTATTATTGTACGAATAAAACTATGATTATGAAAGCTGTTAATTCGATGCACAAAACATTATTGAAGGCCTTTGAAACAGTTACATAAACAGGGAAATATACTGACAGCTAAAATAAATGTTTACATTAAGTAAGAGACTTTGCTGTATCAGTGCTTCTCACACTTCAGTCTGCTCACAAACCAGCCGGAATCTGGTAAAAGTTCGGATTCTGATCCACTGGGGTTGGCCTGAAGATTCTGTTTTTTCATAGCAAGCTTCCAAGGGATCCCCATCTTGAAGAATATTAAATCTTGCTTGTGACAATTAATGCTTATACATATAAATACATAGCAGAAAAACAGAGTGAATTATCATAATTCTAAGAGAATTATTTTAACATTACACCCAATAAAATAGCTTTTAATTACTGCTTTAAAATTCGGCATATGAAAAATTTTTTAAGACCACATAGAACACTCTCCAGTAAAAATGTCAATCTATTAATGTATAAACAAATACATTAGTGTTTTTGTATTGCAAAGTGAGACTTTTAAAATTTGACTAATAGATTTCATGCAATAAGTCTCAGTAATACTTATTTCAAGTGAAATTATAGATTTGTTCTTGTGTTCGAGGGGTTCGATTTTGATGGTGATATTGGCTTGAACTTGAGCCTGGTAGACAGAACAATGGCTCCCCAAGGACACCCATGTCCTCAACCCTGGAAATTGTGAATATGTTATATTATGTAAGACAGTGGAATTGAGGTTACAGAAGGAATTAAGATTGCTAAAAGCTGATGACAAAATAGGAGATTTCTCTGTATGGTCCAGCAGAGCATAATGTAACCACAGGGGTCCTTAAGTGTCGAAGAGGGAGGCAGAAGATCAGAGTGATGGGATTAAGAAGGGTCCACCTGTCTATTATAGGCTTTTCGGATTGAACATGGGGCCATAAACCAAACAATACGGGCAGTCTGTAGAAGCTGGAAAAGATAAGAAAAGAGATTCTCCCCTAGAGCCTCTAGAAAGATCTGCAGACACTAAGTTGAACCAGTGAGACCCATTTCAGACATCTTAACCCCAGAAGTATAAGAAAATAAATTTGGATTGTTTTAGTCATTGTTTGTGGTCGTTTGTTACAGCAGCAATCAGAAACTTATACACTTGTGTTTGGCTGAATACTTATTTTAACACTTGGCCATGCAGCACATATCCCAATCCATGAACCTCTGACCTGTCTTCATATCTATACTTATATTCTCAGCTATACATTATCTGTGCAAGACACTATTTTGTGCCTGAGAAATAATGAGTTGCATATCCACTTAGCGCAGGAAGGTATTTTAATGCCAGTTGTTAACATTTTCTTAATCGGGCTCCGGGGTTTATTGCTAGAAGGTACACTAATATTTATTAGCATAGAAAAGTCCCCCAGTTCCTCCGTGTCACACTCCTTTATTGATAAAATGAAGAAGTTCACTTTGAACTAATTCCACTTTAATTCTTATGGTGGTTATCTTTGAGTATCAAATAAAGGAACGAAAACTCTAACCCTATACTGTAGAAACCACTGGTGTATAAGCTATAAGAAGAACAGGAAAAACTAAATGTAATTACACCTAAAGCGAAGACCAGAGCAACATCTTAACCCCCAAGTCTCAAGCACAAGATAGATTTGTCAGCTTCCACCAGGCTGAATGGACTTAGCTGTTAATCATTATGATTGAACAGATGACTCAATTATACCCTAGGCCAGTTGATGGTCCCCGAGAGTGTATTGTGAATGCGCAGAGATAAAAGTGATTCATTATTATGTTAATCAAGACCAAAGGTCATGGGGCAAGTAGGTAGGAAAAGGAACGGCGCCCAGTGAAACTTGCTTTTCTGTATTAAACATCCTGAGAAGGCTTAATGCCTAAGTGAGTCTACAGTGTTGACAGTGCTCATATATGATGTTTTCTAGAACAAAAGTGTTTGATCGGGCAGAAATAATGTGGAATTATTTCTAAGATGTTTTTCTGGCAACCAATTTGTTGGGTTTCATTCTCTCTCTTTCTTCTTATTTACCTGATTATGCTAAACTGACTAATTTCCACTGCCACTTAAGGAAAAACAAACAACATGCAAAGTACAAAGGAGGTTCGCTTAAGGGATCATTTTTGAAAATGTACCTGGATTAAAGCATTCTCTTTAGCTGTGTTGAAGATTTCACCATACAAGTCAGGGCCTCTGGATAAAATATGACTGCAATTTTAAAATCAAATTCAATGTTAGTATAACTTTAATCCTTTCATTTGGAAAAGAAGGTTATTTTAATTTTTTTCTTTTAGTAGAATATAACATTTATCATTAATTTAAACAAAGTAATGCTGCTTCTTGCTGGGGAAACAGAACTCTCACCTCTCATTCATACTAAAGAGGAAAATTCTTCTAGATTCGATGTTCTCGCAGAGCAGAAGCCACTGACTGCCTCGCTTCACCTGTGGTCACACGTCTACGCCCAAGCTCTGATAAGTGGTGATCAACTACTGCTTTGACTGGATATGTCTTACCTTTAGTAACTGTAGTTTAAATGGGCAAATATTGGGTTTATTGGAAATGTAAATGTTTACTTCCTTCTTACCAGTTAGGCAAGAGGTTACAAGCTCGTTCTAAACCACTTTGTTGATTAATTTCTCTGCAGACCTATATGGAAACGATGAAAGGCAGCCCCTTTGTTAGATATGAGTGACACACTTTGTTTGAATTCCATTATTACATTTTTCATTGGTCATCTCTATGTCCAGTTTCATAAGCTCACATCTAGTCTCTCTGGAGTTTATCTTTATAGAAACAGAAAGATCCACATTCACTCAGGTTTTTAGGAAGCGAGTTGAGCAAGTGAAGAGTGAGAGGTGCTTACAGCTGCTTCCTGCTCTGTCGCATCATATCCCCGAAGGAAGATTCATCTCTATAGCGAGCGATCCAGCTCCTTGATAGAAACAGCTTTACATTTTGAGTACTTTTCTGTTATTTAAGTTTTACACTGTGCTGTTGTTTGCTATCTTCCACACCAAAATCTGGGAACAACATGGTGCTGAGGTAAGGGTGCGGGTTAAGGTGGAGCTGGTGTGTCCTGTCCATCTTTGTGGCCCCCAAAGACTCATGTGGCACCTGCATCCCACCACCAGATATGGTGAGAATGGGCCAGTAGAGAAAAGTCTGTTCCTGGAATGAACTTTGGAGAGCGGAAGGCTGCGTGATTTCAAGAAGTTAGCCTCTCTCCGAGCCTATAGAGATAGAAGTCCTTGCAGCTTCCACTTTTCACTATTGGTCCCCAGATGTCTTTGTCTGCCTTTGGGCTTTTAGCTTCTGCCATATTTTTATTTAGGAGAACATCATAGGACAAGAAGGGAGCCCAAGGATCCTTCTAAAATTCCTTAACATGGACTGAAGATGGGAGAAGATTCATTAATAAGAGCAATCAAGTCATCATGTTTTCTGTTGATAAATAATAAGAAGTAGATCTGCTAGGGGTAATTAGCAAGGTTCTGAATTATTGATGATAATAACAATTATTACAGGCTTTATAAAAATTTTAAGCTTAAGTGTGCCACTGTAATTTAGGAAAGACAATAATTTATGCGCCTTTGTTATAGTCTTTATTTGAGTCAAAACATGTATCTTCTTCTGTCACAGATTGCAGTCTAATTAAATGTGGTGTCTCAACATCAACACTGATTAGTTAGAAATGTAAATACCCAAAATGCTTGATCCTAATTAGAAAGTGATTTTCCCCCTGATGTCTGCATGTAGTGTATGTCATGTAAAAATATAAGATCTAGTTAAACAAACCAACATATACTTGTGTATATATAATATATAAAAAAATACATATGTAATATATATTACATGTATTATGTATATATTCTGTATATTTTGCATAGGTTTATTTAATATATAGGCTTAGTTCATTATATTTGCTATCCTACATATACTTCTCTAGAGATTTCTAAATAAATGTAGATGGCAGTGATTGTCACCAAGCTTGAAAAAAAAGTCTGAAGGTTTAAGTCATAAAACTACTAAAATTTGGATCTGAAGAATGAAATGAAGGGTGCTTTTCTCTCCTTTCTTTTCATTCTCTTGCCATGCAGTCTCTTCCTGCCCGCTCCATTGCTCTGAGAATCATTCCATCAAGACCTGACTTCACCTTTCTTTTGTATTTTGATAAGTTTTACCTGTTTTCCTGACCAAAAGCACCCCACCCAGACTGGAAAACTCCAGTTTCCAATTCTTCCATCCCAATGAATGGCTTTATAACTTTGATGATGTTACATATGGATCAGAGGAGAAACAGGTGTGCTGTTCATCTTCTTGATCTTATGATATCATACATTTCCAGGCCAGCACCGAAAAAGTGTGATTCCCCTAAACCATGCCGAAATCCCTGACTTTGTAAGTGTGGCTGACCTGGATCAGAATGTAAAACAATGGAAGTATTTTTAGCAATGCTGAGTTGTAGTCAGATCAGAATATTGTTTAGAGCCCCGCCCCTCTGCCAGTAGCTTCAGTTGGTGCATTAAAAATATAATTATCCATTTCACATTTGAGTGGCATGTAAAGGCTCCAAGAGCATTTAAAAATGTTGATTTGACATTTTAATCCATGAAATTTTAGTGACTTACGTTTTTAAATGATGGTGATCAACTAAGTCCTATTTACTGGTGATCTATAAGAAGAGATTCAAACTTGAATAACCTGCTAGGAGCAGATATGTAACTTACATCACAAAGCAGACCAGGTAAGAAATGAGTAGCAGAAGACTGCTCATCTAGAAAATATGACCTATTTAAGTCTGTCATCTGTCTCTCAACCCTACCTGTATATAATACATTTTAGCACTGTAAATTCCAAATAAGCATTGCTAAGGGCAGGCTTAAACCTGCACTTCACCGACCCAGAACTTGAGTTTAGCTGCCACCACAAGGCCAAGACCTTGGGCAGCCCTGCTGTCAATGCTGACGTACAGGTTATGGACAGGCCCAGCTCCGCCTCAGGCTCGGGAATCATTTTGCAGAAGACTATGGAGTGGTAAACAAATTTGCAGAAATAATTTTGTCAAACTGAATAGGTCATCAATCAGTCAACTGTGTTTCTTATTACATATTTGTAACTTTGATGTATCTTTAGCATGTTATTTGCGAGTACCTTGGTCTATTATTCAGAAGTCTTCCGACTTTGAAAAGTGTGCTATTTAGCTTTATTTGTAGTAGTAAACACTTCAGAGCAGAAAAACTTGCCTCCAGTATACTCTAAAGTTACCAGCAAGTAATTAAACCAATGTTTAATTGGGCCATTTGGACAAATTATTTTCAATTGCATAATTTGGAGTCATTTCTTCCATATATCACTGTGTCCTATCCTTCACACCTGTGCGGAAAACCCCTCTTCAGGTCTTTCCCAGGAGATTCCGAAAACACTCAGGTGACAGAGCAGTAGCAAGGTTAGCATAGCATCTTATCTGGCTCTGGATTATAAGCAGTGTGCACTGTAGGAATCCTGGAGGACTCTTCTTATAAGGAAGGGCAGCTAGATAACCATTCTGATGACTTTCCAAGTTAAAGAAGCCTGAGTCCTCAGAGAAGTTTGCCTAATGCAGCTAGTGTACTGCAAAGACCTGTCAGTAATTCTTTAAATGCTATTTCAGATGGGAGGATTGAGGCAGGAGAGGAGTGAGCAAACTGGCTTGTCAGGTAAGATGGACACCAACTTGATGTGCATCTCAGAGCCCTTTCAAAGAAAATTTGTCTTCCCAGGTCTTGGGAGTACAGTCAAGCAGTGGACAGCCCATATCCAGTGACTGGTAGAGGCAGGGGTGGAAGATCCAAACTCAGAACAAATTTGACAGTCATTTGACTCCAGAGCTTCCTTGGGGATAGGTCAAGGCTGTCTTCAAGACTGCATGGCACTCGGACCTCTCCGTCTGCTCAGTTCTGTGGCTCTTCCCACTTCCATCTCCCTTCCACTGGTGTTGACCCAGAAGGAGAAAGTTCAGGGAAATAGGTAGACATTTTCTGCATTAGGAACAACACAACACAAAACAAAACAAAACAAAACAAAAATAATTGAGGGGGCAGGAAAGTAGCATGGATAACGGACACATGCCAATTCTAATCCAATAGGGCAGGATGCTGTCTGCAGTCAACTGCGTAGTACATGCACACAGAAGGGGTCTGCCCAGGCTCAGACCCAGCCTATTTCTGTGAGAGAACCATGGGATCCACTGTTGCCAGATCTTCCAGATTAAGCAGAAGCCAACATTTCAGCAACATAAAATATTCTAATTCTTTTAGGTATACAGGTTATGAGAAACTGATCAGTTTTTGTCTTCTGTTCTAGCATTTGTTCACTCCATAGGTGTTTTGGGGGGATGGTAAAAGCCTAGCCAATGAAGTATGGATGTGCCATCATTCTGCAAAGGGGAAGAGATGAGCCACTCAGTCTGATTTGCATCTGCCATGCACACTTCTTTCCCTCTTTGCTGCTTGCTATCTGAAATGCTCTAGCTCATTTTGGGATGCTATTTGTGCAATAAACTCCGTATGAGATGAGCTATTTAAAGACTTTTAATCCAGTTTCTGGCAAAATTTATGAGTTTTTATTCCTATCTCACCCTCAGATAGGGTACAAATTTAGGAATCCAATACATAGAAGCAACGAAATATACCATTTTAAGTACATAGAGAGCTGTTCCAAGGGGAATAACACATTTCCTTAGGTTTCCCATAAAATCAAGAGCAAAGAGATGAGAAGTTGAAGAGTGGACTGACATTTCAGGCCTTATTTTCTTCACCAGTAAGAGAAAAGGGTCCCCTGTGCCTGAACTTCAGCATTGCTATCAAAGAGTAGGTTTCTACATGAGCATGAACCTGGTTCTCATGCAGTTAGGCCCATTTGTATGACGTCATTCTCTGGGCCCCTACATGTATGCTGGAATTAAACTTCTGGGTCAGGCTCATGAAGAAATTTTTATATTATTAGGTGTTTCCTAGACCAATATACATCCTAAAACTACACTCTGGGTCTTTGAAGGCTTTGTTAAAAAGCATGTCTGATGTTCCATGAATGAATTTCAGTGGACAAAAATCTGAACTCTTTCCTCAACAACAATCACTATACTTACTCTTTCTGTTATTGATGGGGAGCTCTCCTTTTCCCCACAGGTTGCTGGTGGGAGTGGGCTTCTTACCATGTCCAGAGAAAAATAATTAGAATCTGAGACTCACACAGGAGGAGTGATTTTTATTTGTGTGGTATTAAACCTCTGAGTCTCCAAGAACGAGTGTAGCTGTGGCTTCAGTAAAGCTAAGATCAAAGCTGTTGCCCAAAGTTTTTGTTTCATGTTGGAGCAGTGTCCAGTCACTTGAATATCATGAGCGCTTTGTGACACATGGAGGAGACTTCCCTGTGTGTGTGCTATCACACAACATTAAGCTAGTTTAATTTTTGTTCCCAGTTACAGCCCATCAGTTCATTGCATGTGGGGCCCACAGGACCACATGGCTATGGAGAGAACAAAGCCAAAGGAACCAGAAAGCTGAGAGAGAGCTCCTTTGTTTAGGAGATTATGTATTCCCAAATTTTCAAGGGTTTGCATTAGCTCCACCCCTTCTAGCCAATGATTTCCCAGGTTTGACTGATGGACACTTTCCCTGCTTCACCCCACTCACTACACATGTGCCCATCTTCCCCTTTGTCCAGTCCCTTCCCTCAGTAGGGAATGGACAGGTGATTCCATGGGGAATGTGAAATTGCAGCTTCCTGGTGAAGCTGCCCAAATGACCATGCCTATAAAGTCTGGCCTCCCTTTTGTTCCTTTTCTATTATTAATAACAAGTTAATTACAATGGTATCATTTCTAAACTCAACTACTTTTGTCCATTGTGGGTTTTTTAAATGAAATAAATGCTCAGTTCCCCAACTACTCAGCTATTTCTTAAGCACAAAATAACTCTGCTCTCCAGAAGCAATCAGCAGACTTATTAAGGCTCACCTACAGTTGAAAGCACCATGTTGTCTGCTAATTTGCATTGCAGATATGAAGCCAGTGGCTTTAACCAGCCACTTGAATATCATGAGCGCTTTGTGACACATGGAGGAGACTTCCCTGTGTGTGTGCTATCACACAACATTGAGCTAAACAAAATAACACACACCACGTTTTTGGAATATACCATTTCTGACAAACATTTTTCCTTTAAGCATTTGCAGAAGATTTATGTTCTCTTGACAAACCCTGTTTTCTGTCTTCCCACCTGTGATTTATGGGGATTTGTTCCATTTCTTTTATGTTGTTTGTTTTCTGTGGGTGGCGTGGATGCCTGTTAAATTTACAGATATTTTCTCTTCAGGGTGAATAAAATGAGCATTTGGGCTTACTTTGGGGATAAATGGACTACATAAGTAAAGATGATAATAGAAAGATGGAAATTATCTTAATTCCTTATTGCAAGTATTCTTTGTCATATTTAAGACTCCAGGTGTGATCCTTGCTCTGCTCCCTGTTGTGAAACTGATTAGGAGTTATGCAAAGTTAACAGTTGGGGTTGCAAGAGTTGTTCATATGATTTTCCAATTTAAAATGCTATTTAGCAGTAAACTGGGTTTATAAACAGATGTATTATATGTCATTTTTTTCTAATAAAACATACAAATGGAGAGAGACACATATTACCAAAATATCAAAACTTGAAGTCTGAAAGATATGTCCAGACAGTGTCTTAACTATTCAAGAATTTGTGTTTGGTATCAACAGAACATTAATCACCAATTTATTTGGCTTTGCTTTAATCTCTGTAGCTCCTTTCCTGCCTGAAATAGCCCTCACTTTTTTGTTAAATGCCTCTGAACAGACTATTGATGTCTCACTGCCTTTCAATCAGATTTTTCTAAGCCAATTAATTAGCAAAGCATTTATCAGATTATCATCCATGTGGGAATTTTATGCTGGACTCTGTTAGTCTGGAGTAGAAATCAGAGATGATATTGTGTCTTCCACATTTTTTAGAGGGACAATTAATTTAAAGAAAGCAAATAGCACTATGCCATCATACACAAAAACTAACTGAATTATATGGTATAAATTAATTCACTTGTGGAATATGTTCATTCGTTCAACAAATAATTATTGAGTTCTTGTTATGTACCAGGCTCCTGAAATACAGGAATGAACAAACCAGCCATAGTTAGTGCCTCAATGAGTCATTCAGTTTATAAAATTTCAGAAAATTATGGGCTGAAGAAATGAGAAGAGTCTTCCTAATGAAGTTAAGACATATGTTGAGCATTGAGAGATGAATATTATGTTATGGGTTGAATCGTGTCTTGCCAAAAGATATATTGAAGTCCTAATTCTTTGGCACCTGTGAAGGTGACCTTATTGGAACAAGGTCTTTGCCAATGTAATCAAGTTAAGACGAGGTCAGGCTGAATTAGCTAGGTCCAAATCCAATTCAACTGGTGTCCATATAAGGGGAGAAGAGACACAGTAAGACAAGAGGAAAGATAGCTGTGTGAAGACATAGACAAAGATTGGAGTGATGTATCCACAAGCCAAGGACTGCCAAGGACAGCCAGACACAACAGAAGCTAAGAGGAAGGCATGGCACCGATTCTGCTGCTCTAGTGCCTCAGAGAGAGCATGGCCAACACCTTGATTTCAGACTTCTAGCCTCCACACTGGAGAGAGGATACATTTCTGTTATTTAAGCTGCCTAGTTTATAATGTTTTTCTATGGCAGCCCTAGGACACTAACACAGGAAACACAGACAGGGCAATGAGCAAGGAAAGAGAAACAACGAAACCAAACAGCACGTGGGGAAATACGTTCATTCAAACCATAAGTTCAATTCAAGTGGGCGATATATTCTAGAAACTATCGGCATTCATATTAAGGAGGTGATCCAATAAAACACAGAGAAACTTAGACCTACACAATAGAAAATCATGGCGAAAAAGACATATGATAAACAACCTAGCAGCGATACACAAGCCTATTGACTTCAGCAATCCAGTCATTCTAGCAAAGTCCTGGACAACACCCACCAGCCTCACAGCAGGGAGGAGAGTGAGCCACAGGGGACATGAAGACAAAAACGGCAAAACGAGGAGGTTCCTTCTCATTGTGACAATGAATGATTTCTTGCAACTGGTAAATTTAACCCTTTGTACTATACATTTGAATTTTAACTTTGATATCAAGAATTTCTTTGTCACCTGAAGTACAGATGGTACTTCAAAAGTGATTTCAATTGGCCAAAATAAGGAAAAATCATGAATTAACAGCTGATAGGCTATTTCTGAAGATTTCACAATAAGATCTATTGCAGCTTTCCTCTCTATTAGGCACAGGCACAGTATAGATAGTAAGTGATTGCATTGTACATTTCCCTTTTAGCACTCACACCATTTTAAAAAGTAAGTATCTTTTTCTACCATTACTTGTGACCCAATTTTTTGTGGCTAAAGTAATAGCTCTGGTAAAATTCTTGTCTTGAAATATTACTATAGAAAATGCTTACAATTCCCTATTTTCTCCACACCTGGTGTGTTCCTACCTAACGTGCAAACATATGTGCATCCATTTCCCCAGTTACTGGATATCAGAGTAAAATCCCACCGGGTTTCAGGTTGACCTCTTCAGGAGCACAATTTGAAGCCCCAGATTTCAGGACAGAAGTGCAACCTGGCACATACAGTACAGGCTCCTCTGAGTTTCTGTTGAGTCTTGCTAAAATTTGTGCCACGCTTGAGGAAGGATGCATTCAGCATTTCTGGTGGGCAAAAAGCCACCTGCACAAAAACATCTCATGATATGCCTGCTGAGAAATTCCCCTTTCCCACACAATGCAGGGCGATGTGTGTCTGCCCCACTTACACTCTAAAATATTAAGAGCCGACTCTTTACTAGGACTTAAGTAGAAAACAAAAACAAAAACCTAGCACATGTGACAGCACTGGCCTGTAAGGACTTTAAAAAAATAGTTTATGTAAGACTTTACATATATATATATATATATATATATATATATAAACATGAAGTCACACACACACATATGATCCAACACGCATCTTACACAAAATATGATTTCTTTTTAGCTGATCAGAAAGATGCTGAATCTTATTAATATGTATCCATAGATTGGAAAATTTACCCACAATATATGTTAAAGCAATGTTGAGGATCAACCATTAATTTACTCTAAAGAGACTTAAACCTCCATTGTTCATGGAAATTCAAGACTCCAGCCACTCTGCAGAAAATGTGCCATAAGCATGGGCGTCCCCGAGCGATGTGGCTGCCAGTTTAAGCAGCGGGCCTGAGCAGCGCTTCGTGCCCGGGCATTTGGATCTCGCGTGTGCGTGAAGGGGGACTGGAGCAGCTGGGGTGAGCTGGAATTTTCT